>NW_027312005.1:0-35000 GCF_040954645.1 Diabrotica undecimpunctata
TAGTCACCTCTTACGACAGGCATGGCATTCTTGCCACCGCTGTTTTCTTTTCTCTGCGAGCCGAAGGGACACACATACACACACACACACTCACAGACACACACACGCTCGCACACACGCATACACACATACACTCACACACACACACACATACACTCTTCACCTCTCGATTCCTACACATTAGTCGCCCCTTACAAGAGGCAGGGCCTCCTTGCCTTAGCCGTATTCTTATCTCTGCAAGCCTAACAGACACACACACATACACACACACTCACACACGCAAACACACACGCACACACACACACATACACTCTTCACCTCTCGACTCCTACCCATTAGCCGCTAATTACAACAAGCATGGCCTTTGTTACGTTCCAAATTTAAAGTAGAAAGTCCCACCTCTATTTTATCAAAATTTAAATAATTCAGGACGTGTAAGAGCGGTTGCCTATAATATATTATAAGCAAGGTGGCGAAAATAAAATTAGTAATTTTCAAATAGGGGTAATGTCTGGCAAATTGTGCTGAAGTTAAGGGAACACGTCCTCTTTTTTGTGAAGAAACTAATTTAGATCGTTCTTTCTAGAGTTATCTTGGAAGAATTGGGATCATAAAATTGAAATTTTTGAATCTCGGTACTATTCGGTGACCTCCGTGTGTCAAGTTGTCAAGTGTTCGGAAAGACGACGGAAAGAAAGTGATTCCAGGTTTGAGAGTGTTACTGAAAGGTTGGGCTAGATTAAAAACGGCATTTTTGTTTTTTTGCTTTTGCTGCTGTTCCATGTGGGATCTGGACTAGTCCGAACCGTGTGGATATTCAAGGGGATTTGCTGCCTTCGTGGAAGGGTTTTTTTTGGAATATCCACAATTTCGCTAAAAAAAGCGGATCTACAGTACACGTGAATACCGGGAGTCGTATTTAGATCAAGAAATTAGCCTTAATCACGAGTCCAAATAGCCGGCTACGCTTCGGTCCAATTTGGGATATTTCAAACCCCTAATCTGGCTAAGAAGGGTGAGTGTTAGAACATTTCGTTTTTAATTAATTAAAAAGTTGTAGTTATTTTTTTATCCCATCTCTAAAAAGCTATTCACATTTTTATCAGTTTTCATACATTCAAGTTCGGAGACAAGTTTTTTTTTGTATTGCTCCATTATCGCCAAAAGGCAGATAAACAAAGTGTTAAAATCAATATATTTATTTCCAAATAATTATTTTAGACACAGATGGTAATTAATGTTTTCTTGCTTCAGGGTTGGTTGGTTGGTTTGTTTGTTTTTTTCTGCTTCTTCTTCTTCGTATTTTTCCATCTGGCTGTAATTTTCAACTTTTCAACATTGTCACACAAGTCTATGTACATCGGCAATCGTATGGGATTTTGGATTGAAGACACGCTGAACTATAACTGGAATTCCACGCGGTGAAGTATATGAAAATTCGAGGTATGGATCGATAATTAATTTTCAACGGAAGATTTAAGCACCGTCTAATTTGGTTTGCGGAATACAATAATTTTTTTTAAAGATTATTTGCTGTTAGTTTTTATTTTCATATTTACAAATACTTTACAGATTTTTTTTAAAGATAATTTGCGGTTTATTTTATTAATTCAATATTTACACATACCTATTTTAATTTTGTAAACTGCGTCTAAGGGGGGGTTATATATTTGAAATTTATTTTTTTATATTATTTTCTGCGCACGCACTTGAGCTCACGTGGTGTCCTATTTGCGTTAATTATTTTTTTTGGTTGGTATTGAACCGCACACCCCTTAGCGTCCGGTATTTTTGATACGTCCTACCTTTCATTTTGTTCTGTTAAATAGAAATAACTTATGAATTTTTGTTAGGCAAGCAGAAGCCGCATTTTTATATTATTTTTTTATTAAGCCTATGGTAAAGTTAAATAATATTGTAATATGTATTTATTTTCAACTATCTTGGGAATTTATTTATTAAAATTGACTAAATTCTAATCTGACAATTTCATTTATTTTTTTATTTATTCAGGTTGTATACTGTTACTTAGTATGTTAGTAGTAAACCTATTGGTAAGTTGGTGGTTTATTGAATAGCAACGTAGGGAAGGCTGTGGGCCAATTTACCTGGCGCCCCTGATATAACTTCGGATTTTTTTTGTTTTGTGGACCGCACGACCATCTCCACTGTTTTGTCTAGCCGCGAGCCATTCCCAGACTGTCACCGTATAGTACTTTTCTTTCCGGGTGTACGTCTGATTTATATTTGGTACATTTTGTAATTTTTTTATATAGATTCGGTTTTGTACGCCACATATTTTGGCGCCCAACGTGGGGCCCTTAATTAATTAACCTTTTTTTTGTCAACCCCTTGTGTAGATTCCTTTTAATTAGTTAACCTAACGTGTTTGGGCTTTAATTGACTAACTTTGATTTATTTACTTTACCACTGGTTTTGCACTTAGTAGTAGTCTTAGAACTTCGTGTTTAGTGGAAGTGTATGCCAAGAAGTGCTTACTAGTTTTTTTTTTGTGTGACGTGAAGTTGGAAGAAGCCAAAAATGGAACTTAAAAGAAGATACTTTGAAGTGGTGTTGTGGAACTTAGAAGAATTATGGATATATTAGGACTTTGAAATATTTCTATTTCAGTTGGAGTTCAAATTTATTTGTTTGGGAAGTTGGACTTCGAAATTCTACATTGTGGTTTAACTTACTTATGTTAGGGAATGTAAAATCTTTTTTTGAGATTATGTTGTGACTTGTAATTTGTTCTGAAACAATGAAATTTTGAAAATCTTTTGTGAAATTTTATAGATTGAATAAAGCGACTATTACTTTTATTTTGCTTTTGGTTTGCTCCCATTAATAAAGTAAACTGTACCTGTGTGTTAATATTTTTACTTATATCTTGATTTTGTTTGAATATTTGCTCCTTTCGGTTGATACATTTTTTTAAATTTTGAACTTTGGCAAGATGGTGCGAAAACTTGTACCCAACTACTTAAGGAAAGAGGAACTGGAATATGAACTCAAAATTCGTGGAGTGTCTACTGGCACTGTTGAGTCTATGAGGTCTAGTCTGTCTGATGCACTTAGTCGTGAGGCAGCAAATGAAAGCTTTAGATATCCTGAGCACCCATTCACCTTTTCACAGGATAAAACTGCAATCGAGACTAAACTTGCGGAGCTGAATACGGCTGTTGGAAAGTTTGCCGGAACTCCTACTTGTGCTGAGTCCTTGAGATTGCGGACACAGATTAACCATGTCTTGGGGAGAATTGATCTTATGGTATTGCCAACAGGTGATGATGCAGACGCAGCCCAGGTTGTTAAGTCAGACTTTCTTGCTGAGATTTTGAAGTTGTCACAGGATTTACATGATAAGCAGCATCCAATCGGATCTGGTTCGGTACCAGTAGCGCTCGATGTGATTTCGGTTTTAAATCAGTCTTTTCAGGCAGGGGTAGGACAAGTTCATGCTTCTTCTCCTGGAGCGATGTCACAAGCTGGTAATAATGTTTTTTCAGGGTCTGTCTCTAGTTTTTCTTCTGGGATGATACTTCCTCATAAATGGGGAATAGAAAAGTTTTCAGGTTCTGCTAGGGGTATGTCTATTTCTGCATTTTTTGAGATGGTGAATGAATTGAGTCTCGCTCGTCATGTACCAGATAGTATACTTTTGGAATCAGGTATAGATTTATTTTCGGATAAAGCCTATCAGTTTTATAAAGATGTTCGTCTACGTGTAGGGAGTTGGGCTGAATTAGTTGAAGAGTTTCGTAGGGAGTACCTGTCAGCTCACCATGGGGAAGCGCTTTTTGAAGAGCTTCGGAGGAGAACTCAGCATTCGTCTGAGACTATTGGAGTTTACTTGGCAATAATGAATAGTTACTTTAATCGCTTGCGTTGTCATGTTCCAGAGGAAGTTAAATTGTCTATAGTTATTAGGAATTTGCATCCGTTCTATCAAGATAGATTACGTGATCCTTTGCCAGCTACCTTGGAGGAACTTCGTGTTCTATGTCGCAGTATGGAGGAAAGACGTGATTGTATTAGGAACTATGTTGAACCGAATAGTAGGAAAATGAATACTTTGGAAAAGGACCTAGCTTATATCAGTGTGGATGCTGAAAGTTGTAGTAGTGTTAGTGAGGGTCCTGTTGTTTCATCCGAATCGGAGTCCGCTAGAGGAAAGTTTAGGACTTTAATCTGTTATCGTTGTAATCAGTCAGGCCATAAGGCAGTAGGGTGTCTAATGAAGAAGGAGGCTGTTCACTGTTTTAAGTGTAAGAAAGAAGGGTTTACAGTCAGAACTTGTCCTTCGTGTAATTCGGGAAACGGAAGGAAGCGCACCTAACTGGTCGAAGAGGTGTTGCCGACGTTGACTCGACCAACCTACGTCCTATTTTAGACTTTATTTTACATCATTCCGAAGGAGATGAACGTCCATATTTGAAAGTTAAAGTCTTAGGAAAGGAAATTTTGGGATTATTGGATTCTGGTGCTTCAAAGACCATTGTAGGAAGAACTGGTTGGAAATTTTTACAAAACTTGGGTTTAGAGTTGGATACTTCGAAGAAGACCGTTTGTAGAGTGGCGAATGGTCAGATGTGTGAATCGTTGGGGGAATGTTTAGTACCTTTCATGGTTAGGGATCGCTTGCGTGTCTTGCCAGTATTAGTTATTTTGGACGTACCGCACATTCTGATTTTAGGATCTGATTTTTGGCGTGTTATGGGTATCGTTCCAGATTTGAGGCATAACGAATGGTATTTTTCGGACGCTCCAGCAATGGTAGGTTCAGTGGATCATCTCCGAGGTCAAACTATTTTGACCGATGCAGAGAAGTCGCAATTGGAGGAAGTTATTAATAGAAGTCGTGAACTAATGGGCACTTCTCTTGGTTGTACTGATGTCACTGAGCATGTGATTGTTTGTAAATCTGCACCCATAAAACAACGTTACTATCCTGTATCCCCAGTAATCCAAAGCCATATTGATAAAGAGCTAGAAGATATGTTGGCGAAAGGAGTAGTGGAGCGATCGAATAGTGCTTGGTCGTCCCCGATTCTCTTGGTGAAGAAAAAGGTTCCAGAAGGTGAAGAACCAAAATGGAGGTTCTGCGTAGACTATCGAAAGCTTAATGCCGTAACAGAGAGGGATGGCTACCCATTACCGTACATCTCTAATATTTTAAATAAATTAAAGAACGCGCATTATCTTTCCACCATAGACATTAAGTCGGCGTATTGGCAGGTACCTGTTGCTAAGGCTTCCAGGCCTTATACTGCTTTTACGGTTCCTGGTCGAGGTCTTTTTCAGTTTTGCAGAATGCCTTTTGGATTACATAATGCCCCGGCTACATGGCAGAGGTTGATAGATCGTGTCCTCGGTCCGGAGTTGGAACCCTATGTTTTTACTTACTTGGATGACGTGGTCATCGTGACAAAGTCTATTGAAGAACATGTAAGGATCTTAGAGGAAGTCTTTAGACGCTTGAGAGAAGCTAAGTTAACCGTTAGCTGGGATAAATGTCAATTTTGTAGACCGGAACTAAAGTATTTGGGTCATGTGGTTGATAGGAATGGACTACATGTTGATGGTGATAAGGTCAAGGCTATGCTACGTATCCCAACACCCACATCCGTCAAGGAAGTTCGTAGCATCATAGGCACATTTTCCTGGTATCGAAGATTTATTCCTTCCTTTGCGACACTACTAGCTCCAATTACAGCGATATTGAAGAAAGGAAGAAAATTCAATTGGACCCCGAGTTGTGAAGAATCTTTTCAGAAAATAAAAGAATGTCTAGTTTCTGCTCCGATACTTAATTGTCCTGACTACAATTTGCCTTTTGTTGTCCAATGTGATGCCTCAGGATATGGAGTGGGCGCCGTGTTATTGCAGCCAGGCCCGGATGGTGACGAAGTAATTAGTTTCCTGAGCAGATCACTAACGCGTCAAGAAAGGAATTTTTCCACGACGGAACGGGAATGTTTAGCTGTGTTATGGGCAGTCGAAAAACTGCGTCCTTATTTGGAGGGTGTTCCGTTTAGGGTCGTGACTGATCACGCATCCCTCGTATGGCTTCAAAATTTGAAGGATCCTACTGGAAGATTAGCTCGATGGGCGGTAAGATTGCAACAATATGACTTTAAGATTGTGCATCGGAAAGGAAAAGAACATGTTGTCCCCGATTTGTTATCTCGGTCAGTTCCCGTGCTTGATATGGTTGAAGAGGTTGTACCGCTTCCTAGTGGTGATAGTTGGTATGATAAACTTTGTAGAAAAATCGAGTCTAATCCCTTGAAGTATCCTCAGTGGAGAATGTCTGGTGGCAAACTTTATAAATACATCCGTCCCAGTTATGGATTTTTGGTCGAGGAAGCGGACAATTGGAAGGAAGTCGTTCCTAAGGGTCAACGATTGGAAGTGCTGAAGTTGTGTCATGATAGTCCTTTAGCAGGTCATATGGGGATCCTGAAAACTTATAAGCGTATTAACGAGAAGTATTTTTGGCCGAAACTGCGGAGTGATGTGTCTCGTTACGTTGGACGTTGCTCACTGTGTGCCATGCATAAGGTGGAACAAGGTAAGCCCAAAGGCTTTATGACTCCTCAACCTAAAGCTACTCAACCATGGGAGATAGTAGCAACCGATCTTATGGGACCTTTCCCAAGATCAACTCAAGGCTATAAGTTTATCTTAGTGGTAATGGATGTGTTTAGTAAATTTTCTTTGGTATTTCCGTTGCGATCCTCAAAAGCCGTGCATGTCGTTAAGAAAATAGAAGAAGAAGTTTTCCTCGTATTTGGAGTTCCACGTCTGTTACTATGTGATAATGGTGTCCAGTATACTTCGGGTATTTTCAAGAAAATGATGGAAACCTATGGTGTCTCAGTTCGTTATAATGCGTTGTATCATCCACAGTGCAATCCATCTGAACGCTATAACCGAACCCTTAAAACAATGATGGCAACTTATATAGCTGACAACCATAGGAAGTGGGATGAAAATTTGGCCAAACTAGCATGTGCTACGCGCACTGCATACCACGAGTCGACTGGTCAAGATCCCTACTTCATAAATTTCGGTCGGAAGATGGTAGTGGATGGACGAGATTTTTCCCGAAAGGACAAACTCGGAGACCCGGAGGACGAAGTAGCTAAAATGGGATATAATCGATCGCGTGGACTCCAGGAATTATTTGTTGATGTTAGAAAACGTTTAGATAAAGCTTCGGCTAAGTGTGAGAAGACCTATAATCTACGGAGACGTCCAGAGGAATTTCAGCCCCATCAGTCAGTATGGCGGAGAAATTTTGTGTTGTCAGATGCCGCTAAATATTTCACGAAAAAGTTAGCTCCTAGATGGATAGGACCCTACTTCGTGAAGAAGAAAGTTTCCCCCTGGACATATAGTTTAGAGGATGAAAATGGCAAGGATCAAGGTATTTGGAATATTAAGGATTTAAGGATTAGTAACCCGACTGGTGATCCCGATAGGATTTAGGTCGGAGTAGAACGGACTAGCAAAAGTTTTGTCTAGTCTAAGTAAATTTAGTTAGTCTTTTGAAATTGGTTGTATTTATTTTTTTTGTTGTGTCCGTGAAGGATGACTGAGTGTTGGCTATGATCTGTTCTTAGGATGTATTTGGATGGTCAACCGATTCGTTTTTTTTTGTGTTAGGTAGCCAATACGAAGTCGTAGGGTTGCGGTAGCCTTAATTTCTTTTGATTTATGGAATTGAATGTCACTTAGGTTTGGTCAGAAATATGTTGTCTTCGATGATATGGCGTTGGGATTTGTTTTGATGTTAGTAAGCCATTCTATTTAATTGGGATTTTTTCGAAGCCACATAATTATGTTTTGGTGAATCTTGTTGGATAATAGCTTAGTTTTGGATGATTCACTAAATTTCGTTGTATACGGATTTAAATTCTGAAAGACCTATCTCATTTTTATTTTAATGAACAATTGGAATTACACTACTGTTTCGGTAGATGTTCCTCGCAGTATCAGTAAGAGTGGAATGGTGGAGAGTTTCTTATGGACTCATGTTATGCGAGGTATAGTGAAGTACTAGCGATGCCCCAGAGCTGGGAGGTCGCGAATAAGGGCAACATCCAGTAACCGACCAAATCAGTGTTGTCAGATTGACGTTGGAATTTGAAACTATTCTACTTGATCTCATACGATGAGAGATGACTGTTGTGTGGAAGTGGAGTAAGTGTTGTAAGTAAGTTGTTGCTTTGTGCGTGTGGTTTGAGGTTGGTATGTCTTTCGTTGTCCAAGTACTTGCGCATGGTGAAGACGGTGTGGATGATGATTGTGTGGATTGTGTGGACTTCGCTCAGAGTTTAGGTAGTGTGTCGCTAGCGCGAGGGAAAATTTTCTTCGTCTAGTTTTTCCTCGTAAATTTTCCTCTGGGAAAGGGAGGTGTTGTTACGTTCCAAATTTAAAGTAGAAAGTCCCACCTCTATTTTATCAAAATTTAAATAATTCAGGACGTGTAAGAGCGGTTGCCTATAATATATTATAAGCAAGGTGGCGAAAATAAAATTAGTAATTTTCAAATAGGGGTAATGTCTGGCAAATTGTGCTGAAGTTAAGGGAACACGTCCTCTTTTTTGTGAAGAAACTAATTTAGATCGTTCTTTCTAGAGTTATCTTGGAAGAATTGGGATCATAAAATTGAAATTTTTGAATCTCGGTACTATTCGGTGACCTCCGTGTGTCAAGTTGTCAAGTGTTCGGAAAGACGACGGAAAGAAAGTGATTCCAGGTTTGAGAGTGTTACTGAAAGGTTGGGCTAGATTAAAAACGGCATTTTTGTTTTTTTGCTTTTGCTGCTGTTCCATGTGGGATCTGGACTAGTCCGAACCGTGTGGATATTCAAGGGGATTTGCTGCCTTCGTGGAAGGGTTTTTTTTGGAATATCCACAATTTCGCTAAAAAAAGCGGATCTACAGTACACGTGAATACCGGGAGTCGTATTTAGATCAAGAAATTAGCCTTAATCACGAGTCCAAATAGCCGGCTACGCTTCGGTCCAATTTGGGATATTTCAAACCCCTAATCTGGCTAAGAAGGGTGAGTGTTAGAACATTTCGTTTTTAATTAATTAAAAAGTTGTAGTTATTTTTTTATCCCATCTCTAAAAAGCTATTCACATTTTTATCAGTTTTCATACATTCAAGTTCGGAGACAAGTTTTTTTTTGTATTGCTCCATTATCGCCAAAAGGCAGATAAACAAAGTGTTAAAATCAATATATTTATTTCCAAATAATTATTTTAGACACAGATGGTAATTAATGTTTTCTTGCTTCAGGGTTGGTTGGTTGGTTTGTTTGTTTTTTTCTGCTTCTTCTTCTTCGTATTTTTCCATCTGGCTGTAATTTTCAACTTTTCAACATTGTCACACAAGTCTATGTACATCGGCAATCGTATGGGATTTTGGATTGAAGACACGCTGAACTATAACTGGAATTCCACGCGGTGAAGTATATGAAAATTCGAGGTATGGATCGATAATTAATTTTCAACGGAAGATTTAAGCACCGTCTAATTTGGTTTGCGGAATACAATAATTTTTTTTAAAGATTATTTGCTGTTAGTTTTTATTTTCATATTTACAAATACTTTACAGATTTTTTTTAAAGATAATTTGCGGTTTATTTTATTAATTCAATATTTACACATACCTATTTTAATTTTGTAAACTGCGTCTAAGGGGGGGTTATATATTTGAAATTTATTTTTTTATATTATTTTCTGCGCACGCACTTGAGCTCACGTGGTGTCCTATTTGCGTTAATTATTTTTTTTGGTTGGTATTGAACCGCACACCCCTTAGCGTCCGGTATTTTTGATACGTCCTACCTTTCATTTTGTTCTGTTAAATAGAAATAACTTATGAATTTTTGTTAGGCAAGCAGAAGCCGCATTTTTATATTATTTTTTTATTAAGCCTATGGTAAAGTTAAATAATATTGTAATATGTATTTATTTTCAACTATCTTGGGAATTTATTTATTAAAATTGACTAAATTCTAATCTGACAATTTCATTTATTTTTTTATTTATTCAGGTTGTATACTGTTACTTAGTATGTTAGTAGTAAACCTATTGGTAAGTTGGTGGTTTATTGAATAGCAACGTAGGGAAGGCTGTGGGCCAATTTACCTGGCGCCCCTGATATAACTTCGGATTTTTTTTGTTTTGTGGACCGCACGACCATCTCCACTGTTTTGTCTAGCCGCGAGCCATTCCCAGACTGTCACCGTATAGTACTTTTCTTTCCGGGTGTACGTCTGATTTATATTTGGTACATTTTGTAATTTTTTTATATAGATTCGGTTTTGTACGCCACACCTTCTTGTCACGGCCGTATTCTTATCTCTGCAAGCCGAACGGACACACACACCCATACACACACACTCACATACGCACAAACACACACACACGCACACACATATACACTCTTCACCTCTCGACTCCTACCCATTAGTCACCTCTTACGACAGGCATGGCATTCTTGCCACCGCTGTTTTCTTTTCTCTGCGAGCCGAAGGGACACACATACACACACACACACTCACAGACACACACACACGCACGCACACACGCACACACACATACACTCACACACACATACACTCTTCACCTCTCGATTCCTACCTATTAGTCGCCCCTTACAAGAGGCAGGGCCTTCTTGCCTTGGCCGTATTCTTATCTCTGCTAGCCTAACGGACACACACACATACACACACACACACTCACACACGCAAACACACACGCACACACACACACACATACACTCTTCACCTCTCGACTCCTACCCATTAGTCGCCTCTTACGTCAGGCAGGGCCTTCTTTCCTCGGCCGTAGTCTTATCTCTGTGAGCCGAAGAGACACACACACACACACATACACACACACTCACACACGCACACACACACATACACTCTTCACCTCTCGACTCCTACCCAGTAGTCGCCACTAACGACAGGCAGGGCCTTCTTGCCCCTGCCGTATTCTTATCTCTGCAAGCTGAACGGACACACACACTCACACACACAAGCACGCACACACGCACACACACACGCGCACACACACACACAATTACACTCTTCACCTCTCGACTTCTACCCATTAGTCGCCTCTTACGACAAGCATGGCCTTCTTGCCACCGCTGTTTTCTTGTCTCTGCGAGACGAAGGGACACACACACATACACACACACACACTCACACACACACGCGCACAAACGCACGCACACATTCTTCACCTCTCGACTCCTACCCATTAGTCGCCCATTACGACAGGCATGGCCTTCTTGCCACCGCTGTTTTCTTATCTCTTCGAGCCGAAGGGACACACACATACACACACACATACACACACACACACACTCACACACGCACGCACACACGCACACACTTACACACGCATACACACACACACACACACACACATACACTTTTCAGCTCTCGACTCCTACCCATTAGTCACCTCTTACGACAGGCATGGCCTTCTTGAAACCGCTGATTTCTTATCTCTGCGAGCCGAAGGGACACACATACACATACACACACACTCACACACACACGCACACACGCACGCACACATACACTCTTCACCTCTCGACTCCTAACCATTAGTCGCCCCTTACGACAGGCATGTCCTTCTTGCCACCGCTGTTTTCTTATCTCTGCGAGCCGAAGGGACACACACACAAACATACACACACACACACACACACACTCACACACACACACACACACACGAACACACACGCACACACACATACACTCACACACACACGCACACACACATACACTCTTCACCTCTCGACTCCTACCTATTAGTCGCCCCTTACAAGAGGCAGGGCCTTCTTGCCTCGGCCGTATTCTTATCTCTGCAAGCCAAACGGACACACACACATACTCACACACGCACACACACACGCACACACGCATACACACATACACTCTTCACCTCTCGTATCCACCCTATTAGTCGCCCCTTACAAAAGGCAGGGTCTTCTTGTCTTGGCCGTATTCTTATCTCTGCAATCCAAACGGACACACAAACATACACACACACTCACACACGCACACACACGCACACACGCACACACACATATACACTCTTCACCACTCGACTCCTACCCATTAGTCGCCTCTTACGACAGGCAGGGCCTTCTTGCCACGGCCGTGTTCTTATCTCTGCGAGACGACCGGACACACACACACACACCCACACAAGCACACACACGCACACACGCACACACGCACACGCACACACACACACATACACTCTTCACCTCTCGACTTCTACCCATTAGTCACCGCTTACGACAGGCAGGGCTTTCTTGGCACGGCCGTGTTCTTATCTCTGCGAGCCTACTGAACACACACACTCACACACACAAATACACACACACACTCACACACGCACACACACGCACACACGCAAACACACACATACACTCTTCACCTCTCGACTCCTACCCATTAGTCGCCTCTTACGACAGGCAGGGCCTTCTTGCCACGGCCGTGTTCTTATCTCTGCGAGACGACCGGACACACACACACACACACCCACACAAGCACACACACGCACACACGCACACGCACACACACACACACATACACTCTTCACCTCTCGACTTCTACCCATTAGTCACCGCTTACGACAGGCAGGGCTTTCTTGGCACGGACGTGTTCTTATCTCTGCGAGCCGACCGGACACACACACACTCACACACGCACACACACACTCACACACGCACGCACACACGCACACACTTACACACGCATACACACACACATACACTTTTCACCTCTCGACTCCTACCCATTAGTCACCTCTTACGACAGGCATGGCCTTCTTGAAACCGCTGATTTCTTATCTCTGCGAGCCGAAGGGACACACATACACATACACACACACTCACACACACACGCACGCACACATACACTCTTCACCTCTCGACTCCTACCCATTAGTCGCCCCTTACGACAGGCATGTCCTTCTTGTCACCGCTGTTTTCTTATCTCTGCGAGCCGAAGGGACACACACACAAACATACACACACACACACTCACACACACACACACACGAACACACACGCACACACACATACACTCACACACACACGCACACACACATACACTCTTCACCTCTCGACTCCTACCTATTAGTCGCCCCTTACAAGAGGCAGGGCCTTCTTGCCTCGGCCGTATTCTTATCTCTGCAAGCCAAACGGACACACACACATACTCACACACGCACACACACACGCACACACGCATACACACATACACTCTTCACCTCTCGTCTCCTACCTATTAGTCGTCCCTTACAAAAGGCAGGGTCTTCTTGCCTTGGCCGTATTCTTATCTCTGCAATCCAAACGGACACACAAACATACACACACACTCACACACGCACACACACGCACACACGCACACACACACACATATACACTCTTCACCACTCGACTCCTACCCATTAGTCGCCTCTTACGACAGGCAGGGCCTTCTTGCCACGGCCGTGTTCTTATCTCTGCGAGCCTACTGGACACACACACACTCACACACACAGATACACACACACACTCACACACCACACACACGCACACACGCACACACACACATACACTCTTCACCTCTCGACTCCTACCCATTAGTCGCCTCTTTCGACAGGCAGGGCCTTTTTTGCCACGGCCGTGTTCTTATCTCTGCGAGACGACCGGACACACACACACACTCACACAAGCACACACACGCACACACGCACACACGCACACACACACATACACTCTTCACCTCTCGACTCCTACCTATTACTCGCCCCTTACGACAGGCAGGGCCTTCTTGCCTCGGCTGTATTCTTATCTCTGCAGGCCGAACGGACACACATACATACACACACACTCACACACGCACACACACACACTCACACACACACACACGCACACACACACACACATACACTCTTCACCTTTCGACTCCTACCCATTAGTCGCCTCCTACGACAGGCAGGGCCTTCTTGCCACGGCCGTATTCTTATCTCTGCGAGCCGAACGGACACACACACACACACTCACACACGCACACACGCACACACACACATACACTCTTCACCTCTCGACTCCTACCCATTAGTCGCCTCCTACGACAGGCAGGGCCTTCTTGCCACGGCCGTATTCTTATCTCTGCGAGCCGAACGGACACACACACACACTCACACACGCACACACGCACACACACACATACACTCTTCCCCTCTCGACTCCTACCCATTAGTCGTCTCTTACGACAGGCAGGGCCTTTTTGCCACGGCCGTGTTTTTATCTCTGCGAGCCATACAGACACACACACACACACACTCACACACACACACACCTAAACTCTTCACCTCTCGACTCTTACCTATTACTCGCCCCTTACGACAGGCAGGGCCTTCTTGCCTCGGCTGTGTTCTTATCTCTGCAAGCCGAACGGACACACATACATACACACACTCACACACGCACACACACATGCACACAGAGACACACACATAAACTCTTCACCTCTCCACTCCTACCTATTAGTCGCCTCTTTCGACAGGCAGGGCCTTTTTGCCACGGCCGTGTTCTTATCTTTGCGAGCCATACAGACACACATACACACTCACACACATACACCTACACTCTTCACCTCTCGACTCCTACCTATTACTCGCACCTTACGACAGGCAGGGCCTTCTTGCCTCGGCTGTATTCTTATCTCTGCAGGCCGAACGGACACACATACATACACACACACTCACACACGCACACACACACACACTCACACACACACGCACACACACACACATACACTCTTCACCTCTCGACTCCTACCCATTAGTCGCCTCTTACGACAGGCAGGGCTTTTTTGCCACGGCCGTGTTTTTACCTCTGCGAGCCATACAGACACACACACACACACTCACACACGCACACACGCACACATACACACACATACACTCTTCACCTCTCGACTCCTACCCATTAGTCGTCTCTTACGACAGGCAGGGCCTTTTTGCCACGGCCGTGTTTTTACCTCTGCGAGCCATACAGACACACACACACACACACACTCACAACCACACACACACACCTAAACTCTTCTAAACGACAGGCAGGGCTTCTTGCCACGGCCGTATTCTTATCTCTTCGAGCCGAACGGACACACACACACACTCACACACGCACACACGCACACACACACACACATACACTCTTTACCTCTCGACTCCTACCCATTAGTCGTCTCTTACGACAGGCAGGGCCTTTTTGCCACGGCCGTGTTTTTACCTCTGCGAGCCATACAGACACACACACACACTCACAACCACACACACACACACCTAAACTCTTCTAAACGACAGGCAGGGCCTTCTTGCCACGGCTGTATTCTTATCTCTGCAAGCCGAATGGACACACACACACATACACTCACACACGCACACACACACACACTCACACACAGGTACACTCTTCAACTCGCGACTCCTACCCATTAGTTGCTCCTTACAGCAAGCATGGCCTTCTTGCCACGGCCGTATTCGTACCTCTGCGAGCAGAAGAGACACGCACACACACACACATACAAATACACACACACACACACGCGCACACACACACATACACTCTTTACCTCTCGACTCCTAGCCATTATTCTCCTCTTATGACAGGCAGAGCCTTCTTGCCACGGCCGTGTTCATATCTCTGCGAGCCGACCGGACACACACACACACACTGACACACACACACTCACACACACACTCACACACGCACGCACACACGCACACGCACAATCTTTTCACCTCTCGACTCCTATCCATTCGTCGCCTCTTAAGACAGGCAGGGCCTTCTTGCCACGGCCGTATTTTTATCTCTGCGAGCCGAGCGGACACACACACAGTCACACACTTACACATATACTATTCACCTCTCGACTCCTCCCTTTTGGTCGCCTCTTACGAGAGGTAGGGCCTTCTTGCCCCGGCGGTATTCTTATCTCTGCAAGCCGAACGGATACACACACTCACACACACACGCACGCACACACACACACGCACACACACATACACTCTTCACCTCTCGACTTCTACCCATTAGTCACCTCTTACGACAGGCATGGCATTCTTGCCACCGCTGTTTTCTTTTCTCTGCGAGCCGAAGGGACACACATACACACACACACACTCACAGACACACACACGCTCGCACACACGCACACACACATACACTCACACACACACACACGCACACACACATACACTCTTCACCTCTCGATTCCTACCTATTAGTCGCCCCTTACAAGAGGCAGGGCCTTCTTGCCTTGGCCGTATTCTTATCTCTGCTAGCCTAACGGACACACACACATACACACACACACTCACACACGCAAACACACACGCACACACACACACACATACACTCTTCACCTCTCGACTCCTACCCATTAGTCGCCTCTTACGTCAGGCAGGGCCTTCTTTCCTCGGCCGTAGTCTTATCTCTGTGAGCCAAAGAGACACACACACACACATACACACACACTCACACACGCACACACACACATACACTCTTCACCTCTCGACTCCTACCCAGTAGTCGCCACTAACGACAGGCAGGGCCTTCTTGCCCCTGCCGTATTCTTATCTCTGCAAGCTGAACGGACACACACACTCACACACACAAGCACGCACACACGCACACACACACGCGCACACACACACACAATTACACTCTTCACCTCTCGACTTCTACCCATTAGTCGCCTCTTACGACAAGCATGGCCTTCTTGCCACCGCTGTTTTCTTATCTCTTCGAGCCGAAGGGACACACACACATACACACACACACTCACACACACACGCGCACAAACGCACGCACACATTCTTCACCTCTCGACTCCTACCCATTAGTCGCCCATTACGACAGGCATGGCCTTCTTGCCACCGCTGTTTTCTTATCTCTTCGAGCCGAAGGGACACACACATACACATACACACACATACACACACACACACACACACACACGCACGCACACACGCACACACTTACACACGCATACACACACACACACATACACTTTTCAGCTCTCGACTCCTACCCATTAGTCACCTCTTACGACAGGCATGGCCTTCTTGAAACCGCTGATTTCTTATCTCTGCGAGCCGAAGGGACACACACACAAACATACACACACACACACACTCACACACATACACACACACACGAACACACACGCACAAACACATACACTCACACACACACGCACACACACATACACTCTTCACCTCTCGACTCCTACCTATTAGTCGCCCCTTACAAGAGGCAGGGCCTTCTTGCCTCGGCCGTATTCTTATCTCTGCAAGCCAAACGGACACACACACATACTCACACACGCACACACACACGCACACACGCATACACACATACACTCTTCACCTCTCGTCTCCACCCTATTAGTCGCCCCTTACAAAAGGCAGGGTCTTCTTGCCTTGGCCGTATTCTTATCTCTGCAATCCAAACGGACACACAAACATACACACACACTCACACACGCACACACACGCACACACGCACACACACACATATACACTCTTCACCACTCGACTCCTACCCATTAGTCGCCTCTTACGACCGGCAGGGCCTTCTTGCTCGGCCGTGTTCTTATCTCTGCGAGCCTACTGAACACACACACTCACACACACAAATACACACACACACTCACACACGCACACATACGCACACACGCAAACACACACATACACTCTTCACCTCTCGACTCCTACCCATTAGTCGCCTCTTACGACAGGCAGGGCCTTCTTGCCACGGCCGTGTTCTTATCTCTGCGAGACGACCGGACACACACACACACACCCACACAAGCACACACACGCACACACGTACACGCACACACACACACACACATACACACATACACTCTTCACCTCTCGACTTCTACCCATTAGTCACCGCTTACGACAGGCAGGGCTTTCTTGGCACGGACGTGTTCTTATCTCTGCGAGCCGACCGGACACACACACACTCACACACGCACACACACACGCACACACGCACACACACACATACACTCTTCACCTCTCGACTCCTACCAATTAGTCGCCACTTACGACAGGCAGGGCCTTCTTGCCTCGGCCATAAGCTTATCTCTGCAAGCCGAACGGACACACACACACTCACACACACACGCACGCACACACGCACACACACGCACACACACACACACACAAATACACTCTTCACCTCTCGACTCCTACCCATTAGTCGCCTCTTACGACAGGCATGGCCTTCTTGCCTCGGCCGTATTCTAATCTCTGCGAGCCGAATGGACACACACATACATACACACACACTTACACACGCACAAACACACACACACACAAACACACGCACACACACATACACTATTCACCTCTCGACTTCTACCTATTAGTCGCCCCATACAAGAGGCAGGGCCTTCTTGCCTCGGCCGTATTCTTATCTCTGCAAGCCAAACAGACACACACACATACACACACAATTACACACGCACACACAGGCACACGCCTTTTACGACAGGCAGGGCCTTCTTGTCACGGCTGTGTTCTTATCTCTGCGAGCCGACTGGACACACACACTCACACACACAAATACACACACACTCATACACGCACACACACGCACACTCACACACACATACACTCTTCACCTCTCGACTCCTACCCATTAGTCGCCTCTTACGACAAGCAGGGCCTTCTTGCCACGGCGGTGTTCTTATCTCTTCAAGCCGAACGGACACACACACACACGCACACACAAACACACGCTCACAGGCATACACGCACACACGCACACGCACACGCACACACTCTCCACCTCTCGACTCCTATCCATTAGTCGCCTCTTAAGACAGGCAGGGCCTTCTTGCCACAGACGTATTTCTATCTCTGCGAGCCGAACGGACACACACACACACTTGCACACACACACACACACACACACACATACACACTTCACCTCTCGACTTCTACCAATTAGTCGCTCCTTACAGCAAGCATGGCCTTCTTGCCACGGACGTATTCATATCTCTGCGAGCCGAAGGGATACACACACACATACACACACACATACTCACACACACACGCACACACGCACACACGCACACACACATACACTCTTCACCTCTCGACTCCTACCCATTAGTCGCCTCTTACGACAGGCATGGCCTTCTTGTCACGGCTGTATTTTTATCTCTGCGAGCAGAAGGGACACACACACATACACACACATACACACACACATTCACACACACACACACGCACGCACACATACACTCTTCACCTCTCGACTCCTACCCATTAGTCGCCCCTTAAGACTGGCATGGCCTTCTTGCCACGGCTGTTTTCTTATCTCTGCGAGCCGAAGGGACACACACACACATACACACACACACACACTCACAAACACACACACACGCGCAAACACGCACGCACACACGCACACACACACACGCACACACGCACGCACACACGCACACACATACACTTACACACACACACACACGCACACACGCACACACACATACACTCTTCACCTCTCGACTCCTACCTATTAGTCGCCTCTTACGATAGGCAGGGCCTTCTTGCCTCGGTCGTGCTCTTATCTCTGCAAGCCGAACTAACACACACACATACTCACACACGCACACACACGCACACACTCATACACACATACACTCTTCACCTCTCGACTCCTACTTATTAGTCGCCCCTTACAAGAGGCAGGGCCTTCTTGCCCCGGTTGTATTCTTATCTCTGCAAGCGGAACGGACACACACACACACGCACACACAAACACACGCACTCTCACACGCACACACACGCACATACGCACACATATATACACTCTTCACCACTCGACTCCTAC
Organism: Diabrotica undecimpunctata; assembly: GCF_040954645.1. NCBI lineage: Eukaryota > Metazoa > Arthropoda > Insecta > Coleoptera > Chrysomelidae > Diabrotica > Diabrotica undecimpunctata. The sequence goes on from NW_027312005.1 coordinate 19,962, forward strand.
CCATTAGTCGCCTCTTACGACAGGCAGGGCCTTCTTGCCACGGCCGTGTTCTTATCTCTGCGAGCCGACTGGACACACACACTCACACACACAAATACACACACACGCACACACACGCACACTTACACACAAATACACTCTTCACCTCTCGACTCCTACCCATTAGTCGCCTCTTACGACAGGCAGAACCTTCTTGCCACGGCCGTGTTCTTATCTCTGCGAGCCGACTGGACACACACACACTCACACACACAAATACACACACACATTCACACACGCACACACACGCACACCCACACACACATACACTCTTCACGTCTCGACTCCTACCAATTAGTCGCCTCTTACGACAGGCAGGGCCTTCTTGCCACGGCCGTGTTCTTATCTCTGAGAGCCGACCGGACACACACACACACTCACACACGCACACACACGCTCACACGCACTTACACATATACACTCTTCACCTCTCGACTCCTACGCAGTAGTCGCCGCTAACGACAGGCAGGGCCTTCTTGGCACAGACGTGTCCTTATCACTGCGAGCCGACCGGACACACACACTCACACACGCACACACACACGCACACACGCACACACACACATACACTCTTCACCTCTCGACTCCTACCAATTAGTCGCCACTTACGACAGGCAGGGCATTCTTGCCTTGGCCGTATTCTTATCTCTGCAAGCCGAACGGACACATACACACTCACACACACACAAGCACGCACACACGCACACACACGCACACACACAAAAACACTTTTCACCTCTCGACTCCTACCAATTAGTCGCCACTTACGACAGGCAGGGCCTTCTTGCCTCGGCCGTATTCTAATCTCTGCGAGCCGAATGGACACACACATACATACACACACACACACTTACACACGCACAAACACACACACACCCACACACGCACACACACACATACAGTCTTCACCTCTCGACTCCTACCAATTAGTCGCCACTTACGACAGGCAGGGCCTTCTTGCCTTGGCCGTATTTTTATCTCTGCAAGCCGAACGGACACATACACACTCACGTACACAAGCTCGCACACACGCACACACACGCACACACACAAAAACACTTTTCACCTCTCGACTCCTACCAATTAGTCGCCACTTACGACAGGCAGGGCGTTCTTGCCTCGGCCATATTCTTATCTCTGCAAGCCGAACGGACACATACACACTCACACACACACGCACGCACACACGCACACACACAAATACACTCTTCACCTCTCGACTCCTACCCATTAGTCGCCTCTTACGACAGGCATGGCCTTCTTGCCTTTGCCGTATTCTAATCTCTGCGAGCCGAATGGACACACACAAACATACACACACACACTTACACACGCACAAACACACACACACCCACACACGCACACACTCACGTACCCTCTTCACCTCTCGACTCCTACCCATTAGTCGCCTCTTACGATAGGCAGGGCTTTCTTGCCTCGGTCGTGCTCTTATCTCTGCAAGCCGAAATAACACACACACATACTCACACACGCACACACTCATACACACATACACTCTTCACCTCTCGACTCCTACTTATTAGTCGCCCCTTACAAGAGTCAGGGCCTTCTTGCCTCGGTTGTATTCTTATCTCTGCAAGCGGAACGGACACACACACACACGCACAGACAAACACACGCACTCTCACACGCACACACAAGCACATAGGCACACACATATACACTCTTCACCACTCGACTCCTACCCATTAGTCGCCTCTTACGACAGGCAGGGCCTTCTTGCCACGGCCGTGTTCTTATCTCTGCGAGCCGACTGGACACACACACTCACACACACAAATACACACACACGCACACACACGCACACACGCACACTTACACACAAATACACTCTTCACCTCTCGACTCCTACCCATTAGTCGCCTCTTACGACAGGCAGGGCCTTCTTGCCACGGCCGTGTTCTTATCTCTGCGAGCCTACTGAACACACACACTCACACACACAAATACACACACACACTCACACACGCACACACACGCACACACGCAAACACACACATACACTCTTCACCTCTCGACTCCTACCCATTAATCGCCTCTTACGACAGGCAGGGCCTTCTTGCCACGGCCGTGTTCTTATCTCTGCGAGACGACCGGACACACACACACACACACACCCACACAAGCACACACACGCACACACGCACACGCACACACACACACACACACACATACACTCTTCACCTCTCGACTTCTACCCATTAGTCACCGCTTACGACAGGCAGGGCTTTCTTGGCACGGACGTGTTCTTATCTCTGCGAGCCGACCGGACACACACACACTCACACACGCACACACACACGCACACACGCACACACACACATACACTCTTCACCTCTCGACTCCTACCAATTAGTCGCCACTTACGACAGGCAGGGCCTTCTTGCCTCGGCCATAAGCTTATCTCTGCAAGCCGAACGGACACACACACTCACACACACAAGCACGCACACACGCACACACACACGCGCACACACACACACAATTACACTCTTCACCTCTCGACTTCTACCCATTAGTCGCCTCTTACGACAAGCATGGCCTTCTTGCCACCGCTGTTTTCTTGTCTCTGCGAGACGAAGGGACACACACACATACACACACACACACTCACACACACACGCGCACAAACGCACGCACACATTCTTCACCTCTCGACTCCTACCCATTAGTCGCCCATTACGACAGGCATGGCCTTCTTGCCACCGCTGTTTTCTTATCTCTTCGAGCCGAAGGGACACACACATACACACACACATACACACACACACACACTCACACACGCACGCACACACGCACACACTTACACACGCATACACACACACACACACACACACACATACACTTTTCAGCTCTCGACTCCTACCCATTAGTCACCTCTTACGACAGGCATGGCCTTCTTGAAACCGCTGATTTCTTATCTCTGCGAGCCGAAGGGACACACATACACATACACACACACTCACACACACACGCACACACGCACGCACACATACACTCTTCACCTCTCGACTCCTAACCATTAGTCGCCCCTTACGACAGGCATGTCCTTCTTGCCACCGCTGTTTTCTTATCTCTGCGAGCCGAAGGGACACACACACAAACATACACACACACACACACACACACTCACACACACACACACACACACGAACACACACGCACACACACATACACTCACACACACACGCACACACACATACACTCTTCACCTCTCGACTCCTACCTATTAGTCGCCCCTTACAAGAGGCAGGGCCTTCTTGCCTCGGCCGTATTCTTATCTCTGCAAGCCAAACGGACACACACACATACTCACACACGCACACACACACGCACACACGCATACACACATACACTCTTCACCTCTCGTATCCACCCTATTAGTCGCCCCTTACAAAAGGCAGGGTCTTCTTGTCTTGGCCGTATTCTTATCTCTGCAATCCAAACGGACACACAAACATACACACACACTCACACACGCACACACACGCACACACGCACACACACATATACACTCTTCACCACTCGACTCCTACCCATTAGTCGCCTCTTACGACAGGCAGGGCCTTCTTGCCACGGCCGTGTTCTTATCTCTGCGAGACGACCGGACACACACACACACACCCACACAAGCACACACACGCACACACGCACACACGCACACGCACACACACACACATACACTCTTCACCTCTCGACTTCTACCCATTAGTCACCGCTTACGACAGGCAGGGCTTTCTTGGCACGGCCGTGTTCTTATCTCTGCGAGCCTACTGAACACACACACTCACACACACAAATACACACACACACTCACACACGCACACACACGCACACACGCAAACACACACATACACTCTTCACCTCTCGACTCCTACCCATTAGTCGCCTCTTACGACAGGCAGGGCCTTCTTGCCACGGCCGTGTTCTTATCTCTGCGAGACGACCGGACACACACACACACACACCCACACAAGCACACACACGCACACACGCACACGCACACACACACACACATACACTCTTCACCTCTCGACTTCTACCCATTAGTCACCGCTTACGACAGGCAGGGCTTTCTTGGCACGGACGTGTTCTTATCTCTGCGAGCCGACCGGACACACACACACTCACACACGCACACACACACTCACACACGCACGCACACACGCACACACTTACACACGCATACACACACACATACACTTTTCACCTCTCGACTCCTACCCATTAGTCACCTCTTACGACAGGCATGGCCTTCTTGAAACCGCTGATTTCTTATCTCTGCGAGCCGAAGGGACACACATACACATACACACACACTCACACACACACGCACGCACACATACACTCTTCACCTCTCGACTCCTACCCATTAGTCGCCCCTTACGACAGGCATGTCCTTCTTGTCACCGCTGTTTTCTTATCTCTGCGAGCCGAAGGGACACACACACAAACATACACACACACACACTCACACACACACACACACGAACACACACGCACACACACATACACTCACACACACACGCACACACACATACACTCTTCACCTCTCGACTCCTACCTATTAGTCGCCCCTTACAAGAGGCAGGGCCTTCTTGCCTCGGCCGTATTCTTATCTCTGCAAGCCAAACGGACACACACACATACTCACACACGCACACACACACGCACACACGCATACACACATACACTCTTCACCTCTCGTCTCCTACCTATTAGTCGTCCCTTACAAAAGGCAGGGTCTTCTTGCCTTGGCCGTATTCTTATCTCTGCAATCCAAACGGACACACAAACATACACACACACTCACACACGCACACACACGCACACACGCACACACACACACATATACACTCTTCACCACTCGACTCCTACCCATTAGTCGCCTCTTACGACAGGCAGGGCCTTCTTGCCACGGCCGTGTTCTTATCTCTGCGAGCCTACTGGACACACACACACTCACACACACAGATACACACACACACTCACACACCACACACACGCACACACGCACACACACACATACACTCTTCACCTCTCGACTCCTACCCATTAGTCGCCTCTTTCGACAGGCAGGGCCTTTTTTGCCACGGCCGTGTTCTTATCTCTGCGAGACGACCGGACACACACACACACTCACACAAGCACACACACGCACACACGCACACACGCACACACACACATACACTCTTCACCTCTCGACTCCTACCTATTACTCGCCCCTTACGACAGGCAGGGCCTTCTTGCCTCGGCTGTATTCTTATCTCTGCAGGCCGAACGGACACACATACATACACACACACTCACACACGCACACACACACACTCACACACACACACACGCACACACACACACACATACACTCTTCACCTTTCGACTCCTACCCATTAGTCGCCTCCTACGACAGGCAGGGCCTTCTTGCCACGGCCGTATTCTTATCTCTGCGAGCCGAACGGACACACACACACACACTCACACACGCACACACGCACACACACACATACACTCTTCACCTCTCGACTCCTACCCATTAGTCGCCTCCTACGACAGGCAGGGCCTTCTTGCCACGGCCGTATTCTTATCTCTGCGAGCCGAACGGACACACACACACACTCACACACGCACACACGCACACACACACATACACTCTTCCCCTCTCGACTCCTACCCATTAGTCGTCTCTTACGACAGGCAGGGCCTTTTTGCCACGGCCGTGTTTTTATCTCTGCGAGCCATACAGACACACACACACACACACTCACACACACACACACCTAAACTCTTCACCTCTCGACTCTTACCTATTACTCGCCCCTTACGACAGGCAGGGCCTTCTTGCCTCGGCTGTGTTCTTATCTCTGCAAGCCGAACGGACACACATACATACACACACTCACACACGCACACACACATGCACACAGAGACACACACATAAACTCTTCACCTCTCCACTCCTACCTATTAGTCGCCTCTTTCGACAGGCAGGGCCTTTTTGCCACGGCCGTGTTCTTATCTTTGCGAGCCATACAGACACACATACACACTCACACACATACACCTACACTCTTCACCTCTCGACTCCTACCTATTACTCGCACCTTACGACAGGCAGGGCCTTCTTGCCTCGGCTGTATTCTTATCTCTGCAGGCCGAACGGACACACATACATACACACACACTCACACACGCACACACACACACACTCACACACACGCACACACACACACATACACTCTTCACCTCTCGACTCCTACCCATTAGTCGCCTCTTACGACAGGCAGGGCTTTTTTGCCACGGCCGTGTTTTTACCTCTGCGAGCCATACAGACACACACACACACACTCACACACGCACACACGCACACATACACACACATACACTCTTCACCTCTCGACTCCTACCCATTAGTCGTCTCTTACGACAGGCAGGGCCTTTTTGCCACGGCCGTGTTTTTACCTCTGCGAGCCATACAGACACACACACACACACACACTCACAACCACACACACACACCTAAACTCTTCTAAACGACAGGCAGGGCTTCTTGCCACGGCCGTATTCTTATCTCTTCGAGCCGAACGGACACACACACACACTCACACACGCACACACGCACACACACACACACATACACTCTTTACCTCTCGACTCCTACCCATTAGTCGTCTCTTACGACAGGCAGGGCCTTTTTGCCACGGCCGTGTTTTTACCTCTGCGAGCCATACAGACACACACACACACTCACAACCACACACACACACACCTAAACTCTTCTAAACGACAGGCAGGGCCTTCTTGCCACGGCTGTATTCTTATCTCTGCAAGCCGAATGGACACACACACACATACACTCACACACGCACACACACACACACTCACACACAGGTACACTCTTCAACTCGCGACTCCTACCCATTAGTTGCTCCTTACAGCAAGCATGGCCTTCTTGCCACGGCCGTATTCGTACCTCTGCGAGCAGAAGAGACACGCACACACACACACATACAAATACACACACACACACACGCGCACACACACACATACACTCTTTACCTCTCGACTCCTAGCCATTATTCTCCTCTTATGACAGGCAGAGCCTTCTTGCCACGGCCGTGTTCATATCTCTGCGAGCCGACCGGACACACACACACACACTGACACACACACACTCACACACACACTCACACACGCACGCACACACGCACACGCACAATCTTTTCACCTCTCGACTCCTATCCATTCGTCGCCTCTTAAGACAGGCAGGGCCTTCTTGCCACGGCCGTATTTTTATCTCTGCGAGCCGAGCGGACACACACACAGTCACACACTTACACATATACTATTCACCTCTCGACTCCTCCCTTTTGGTCGCCTCTTACGAGAGGTAGGGCCTTCTTGCCCCGGCGGTATTCTTATCTCTGCAAGCCGAACGGATACACACACTCACACACACACGCACGCACACACACACACGCACACACACATACACTCTTCACCTCTCGACTTCTACCCATTAGTCACCTCTTACGACAGGCATGGCATTCTTGCCACCGCTGTTTTCTTTTCTCTGCGAGCCGAAGGGACACACATACACACACACACACTCACAGACACACACACGCTCGCACACACGCACACACACATACACTCACACACACACACACGCACACACACATACACTCTTCACCTCTCGATTCCTACCTATTAGTCGCCCCTTACAAGAGGCAGGGCCTTCTTGCCTTGGCCGTATTCTTATCTCTGCTAGCCTAACGGACACACACACATACACACACACACTCACACACGCAAACACACACGCACACACACACACACATACACTCTTCACCTCTCGACTCCTACCCATTAGTCGCCTCTTACGTCAGGCAGGGCCTTCTTTCCTCGGCCGTAGTCTTATCTCTGTGAGCCAAAGAGACACACACACACACATACACACACACTCACACACGCACACACACACATACACTCTTCACCTCTCGACTCCTACCCAGTAGTCGCCACTAACGACAGGCAGGGCCTTCTTGCCCCTGCCGTATTCTTATCTCTGCAAGCTGAACGGACACACACACTCACACACACAAGCACGCACACACGCACACACACACGCGCACACACACACACAATTACACTCTTCACCTCTCGACTTCTACCCATTAGTCGCCTCTTACGACAAGCATGGCCTTCTTGCCACCGCTGTTTTCTTATCTCTTCGAGCCGAAGGGACACACACACATACACACACACACTCACACACACACGCGCACAAACGCACGCACACATTCTTCACCTCTCGACTCCTACCCATTAGTCGCCCATTACGACAGGCATGGCCTTCTTGCCACCGCTGTTTTCTTATCTCTTCGAGCCGAAGGGACACACACATACACATACACACACATACACACACACACACACACACACACGCACGCACACACGCACACACTTACACACGCATACACACACACACACATACACTTTTCAGCTCTCGACTCCTACCCATTAGTCACCTCTTACGACAGGCATGGCCTTCTTGAAACCGCTGATTTCTTATCTCTGCGAGCCGAAGGGACACACACACAAACATACACACACACACACACTCACACACATACACACACACACGAACACACACGCACAAACACATACACTCACACACACACGCACACACACATACACTCTTCACCTCTCGACTCCTACCTATTAGTCGCCCCTTACAAGAGGCAGGGCCTTCTTGCCTCGGCCGTATTCTTATCTCTGCAAGCCAAACGGACACACACACATACTCACACACGCACACACACACGCACACACGCATACACACATACACTCTTCACCTCTCGTCTCCACCCTATTAGTCGCCCCTTACAAAAGGCAGGGTCTTCTTGCCTTGGCCGTATTCTTATCTCTGCAATCCAAACGGACACACAAACATACACACACACTCACACACGCACACACACGCACACACGCACACACACACATATACACTCTTCACCACTCGACTCCTACCCATTAGTCGCCTCTTACGACCGGCAGGGCCTTCTTGCTCGGCCGTGTTCTTATCTCTGCGAGCCTACTGAACACACACACTCACACACACAAATACACACACACACTCACACACGCACACATACGCACACACGCAAACACACACATACACTCTTCACCTCTCGACTCCTACCCATTAGTCGCCTCTTACGACAGGCAGGGCCTTCTTGCCACGGCCGTGTTCTTATCTCTGCGAGACGACCGGACACACACACACACACCCACACAAGCACACACACGCACACACGTACACGCACACACACACACACACATACACACATACACTCTTCACCTCTCGACTTCTACCCATTAGTCACCGCTTACGACAGGCAGGGCTTTCTTGGCACGGACGTGTTCTTATCTCTGCGAGCCGACCGGACACACACACACTCACACACGCACACACACACGCACACACGCACACACACACATACACTCTTCACCTCTCGACTCCTACCAATTAGTCGCCACTTACGACAGGCAGGGCCTTCTTGCCTCGGCCATAAGCTTATCTCTGCAAGCCGAACGGACACACACACACTCACACACACACGCACGCACACACGCACACACACGCACACACACACACACACAAATACACTCTTCACCTCTCGACTCCTACCCATTAGTCGCCTCTTACGACAGGCATGGCCTTCTTGCCTCGGCCGTATTCTAATCTCTGCGAGCCGAATGGACACACACATACATACACACACACTTACACACGCACAAACACACACACACACAAACACACGCACACACACATACACTATTCACCTCTCGACTTCTACCTATTAGTCGCCCCATACAAGAGGCAGGGCCTTCTTGCCTCGGCCGTATTCTTATCTCTGCAAGCCAAACAGACACACACACATACACACACAATTACACACGCACACACAGGCACACGCCTTTTACGACAGGCAGGGCCTTCTTGTCACGGCTGTGTTCTTATCTCTGCGAGCCGACTGGACACACACACTCACACACACAAATACACACACACTCATACACGCACACACACGCACACTCACACACACATACACTCTTCACCTCTCGACTCCTACCCATTAGTCGCCTCTTACGACAAGCAGGGCCTTCTTGCCACGGCGGTGTTCTTATCTCTTCAAGCCGAACGGACACACACACACACGCACACACAAACACACGCTCACAGGCATACACGCACACACGCACACGCACACGCACACACTCTCCACCTCTCGACTCCTATCCATTAGTCGCCTCTTAAGACAGGCAGGGCCTTCTTGCCACAGACGTATTTCTATCTCTGCGAGCCGAACGGACACACACACACACTTGCACACACACACACACACACACACACATACACACTTCACCTCTCGACTTCTACCAATTAGTCGCTCCTTACAGCAAGCATGGCCTTCTTGCCACGGACGTATTCATATCTCTGCGAGCCGAAGGGATACACACACACATACACACACACATACTCACACACACACGCACACACGCACACACGCACACACACATACACTCTTCACCTCTCGACTCCTACCCATTAGTCGCCTCTTACGACAGGCATGGCCTTCTTGTCACGGCTGTATTTTTATCTCTGCGAGCAGAAGGGACACACACACATACACACACATACACACACACATTCACACACACACACACGCACGCACACATACACTCTTCACCTCTCGACTCCTACCCATTAGTCGCCCCTTAAGACTGGCATGGCCTTCTTGCCACGGCTGTTTTCTTATCTCTGCGAGCCGAAGGGACACACACACACATACACACACACACACACTCACAAACACACACACACGCGCAAACACGCACGCACACACGCACACACACACACGCACACACGCACGCACACACGCACACACATACACTTACACACACACACACACGCACACACGCACACACACATACACTCTTCACCTCTCGACTCCTACCTATTAGTCGCCTCTTACGATAGGCAGGGCCTTCTTGCCTCGGTCGTGCTCTTATCTCTGCAAGCCGAACTAACACACACACATACTCACACACGCACACACACGCACACACTCATACACACATACACTCTTCACCTCTCGACTCCTACTTATTAGTCGCCCCTTACAAGAGGCAGGGCCTTCTTGCCCCGGTTGTATTCTTATCTCTGCAAGCGGAACGGACACACACACACACGCACACACAAACACACGCACTCTCACACGCACACACACGCACATACGCACACATATATACACTCTTCACCACTCGACTCCTACCCATTAGTCGCCTCTTACGACAGGCAGGGCCTTCTTGCCACGGCCGTGTTCTTATCTCTGCGAGCCGACTGGACACACACACTCACACACACAAATACACACACACGCACACACACGCACACTTACACACAAATACACTCTTCACCTCTCGACTCCTACCCATTAGTCGCCTCTTACGACAGGCAGAACCTTCTTGCCACGGCCGTGTTCTTATCTCTGCGAGCCGACTGGACACACACACACTCACACACACAAATACACACACACATTCACACACGCACACACACGCACACCCACACACACATACACTCTTCACGTCTCGACTCCTACCAATTAGTCGCCTCTTACGACAGGCAGGGCCTTCTTGCCACGGCCGTGTTCTTATCTCTGAGAGCCGACCGGACACACACACACACTCACACACGCACACACACGCTCACACGCACTTACACATATACACTCTTCACCTCTCGACTCCTACGCAGTAGTCGCCGCTAACGACAGGCAGGGCCTTCTTGGCACAGACGTGTCCTTATCACTGCGAGCCGACCGGACACACACACTCACACACGCACACACACACGCACACACGCACACACACACATACACTCTTCACCTCTCGACTCCTACCAATTAGTCGCCACTTACGACAGGCAGGGCATTCTTGCCTTGGCCGTATTCTTATCTCTGCAAGCCGAACGGACACATACACACTCACACACACACAAGCACGCACACACGCACACACACGCACACACACAAAAACACTTTTCACCTCTCGACTCCTACCAATTAGTCGCCACTTACGACAGGCAGGGCCTTCTTGCCTCGGCCGTATTCTAATCTCTGCGAGCCGAATGGACACACACATACATACACACACACACACTTACACACGCACAAACACACACACACCCACACACGCACACACACACATACAGTCTTCACCTCTCGACTCCTACCAATTAGTCGCCACTTACGACAGGCAGGGCCTTCTTGCCTTGGCCGTATTTTTATCTCTGCAAGCCGAACGGACACATACACACTCACGTACACAAGCTCGCACACACGCACACACACGCACACACACAAAAACACTTTTCACCTCTCGACTCCTACCAATTAGTCGCCACTTACGACAGGCAGGGCGTTCTTGCCTCGGCCATATTCTTATCTCTGCAAGCCGAACGGACACATACACACTCACACACACACGCACGCACACACGCACACACACAAATACACTCTTCACCTCTCGACTCCTACCCATTAGTCGCCTCTTACGACAGGCATGGCCTTCTTGCCTTTGCCGTATTCTAATCTCTGCGAGCCGAATGGACACACACAAACATACACACACACACTTACACACGCACAAACACACACACACCCACACACGCACACACTCACGTACCCTCTTCACCTCTCGACTCCTACCCATTAGTCGCCTCTTACGATAGGCAGGGCTTTCTTGCCTCGGTCGTGCTCTTATCTCTGCAAGCCGAAATAACACACACACATACTCACACACGCACACACTCATACACACATACACTCTTCACCTCTCGACTCCTACTTATTAGTCGCCCCTTACAAGAGTCAGGGCCTTCTTGCCTCGGTTGTATTCTTATCTCTGCAAGCGGAACGGACACACACACACACGCACAGACAAACACACGCACTCTCACACGCACACACAAGCACATAGGCACACACATATACACTCTTCACCACTCGACTCCTACCCATTAGTCGCCTCTTACGACAGGCAGGGCCTTCTTGCCACGGCCGTGTTCTTATCTCTGCGAGCCGACTGGACACACACACTCACACACACAAATACACACACACGCACACACACGCACACACGCACACTTACACACAAATACACTCTTCACCTCTCGACTCCTACCCATTAGTCGCCTCTTACGACAGGCAGGGCCTTCTTGCCACGGCCGTGTTCTTATCTCTGCGAGCCTACTGAACACACACACTCACACACACAAATACACACACACACTCACACACGCACACACACGCACACACGCAAACACACACATACACTCTTCACCTCTCGACTCCTACCCATTAATCGCCTCTTACGACAGGCAGGGCCTTCTTGCCACGGCCGTGTTCTTATCTCTGCGAGACGACCGGACACACACACACACACACCCACACAAGCACACACACGCACACACGCACACGCACACACACACACACACACACATACACTCTTCACCTCTCGACTTCTACCCATTAGTCACCGCTTACGACAGGCAGGGCTTTCTTGGCACGGACGTGTTCTTATCTCTGCGAGCCGACCGGACACACACACACTCACACACGCACACACACACGCACACACGCACACACACACATACACTCTTCACCTCTCGACTCCTACCAATTAGTCGCCACTTACGACAGGCAGGGCCTTCTTGCCTCGGCCATAAGCTTATCTCTGCAAGCCGAACGGACACACACACACTCACACACACACGCACGCACACACACAAAAACACTTTTCACCTCTCGACTCCTACCAATTAGTCGCCACTTACGACAGGCAGGGCCTTCTTGCCTCGGCCGTATTCTAATCTCTGCGAGCCGAATGGACACACACATACATACACACACACACACTTACACACGCACAAACACACACACACCCGCACACGCACACACACACACACATACACTCTTCACCTCTCGACTCCTACCAATTAGTCGCCTCTTACGATAGGCAGGGCCTTCTTGCCTCGGTCGTGCTCTTATCTCTGCAAGCCGAACTAACACACACACATACTCACACACGCACACACACGCACACACTCATACACACATACACTCTTCACCTCTCGACTCCTACTTATTAGTCGCCCCTTACAAGAGGCAGGGCCTTCTTGCCCCGGTTGTATTCTTATCTCTGCAAGCGGAACGGACACACACACACACGCACACACAAACACACGCACTCTCACACGCACACACACGCACATACGCACACATATATACACTCTTTACCACTCGACTCCTACAGATTAGTCGCCTCTTACGACAGGCAGGGCCTTCTTGCCACGGCCGTGTTCTTATCTCTGCGAGCCGACTGGACACACACACTCACACACACAAATACACACACACGCACACACACGCACACTTACACACAAATACACTCTTCACCTCTCGACTCCTACCCATTAGTCGCCTCTTACGACAGGCAGAACCTTCTTGCCACGGCCGTGTTCTTATCTCTGCGAGCCGACTGGACACACACACACTCACACACACAAATACACACACACATTCACACACGCACACACACGCACACCCACACACACATACACTCTTCACGTCTCGACTCCTACCCATTAGTCGCCTCTTACGACAGGCAGGGCCTTCTTGCCACGGCCGTGTTCTTATCTCTGAGAGCCGACCGGACACACACACACACTCACACACGCACACACACGCTCACACGCACTTACACATATACACTCTTCACCTCTCGACTCCTACGCAGTAGTCGCCGCTAACGACAGGCAGGGCCTTCTTGGCACAGACGTGTCCTTATCACTGCGAGCCGACCGGACACACACACTCACACACGCACACACACACGCACACACGCACACAC
>NW_027312005.1:40000-45000 GCF_040954645.1 Diabrotica undecimpunctata
CGCACACACTCACGTACCCTCTTCACCTCTCGACTCCTACCCATTAGTCGCCTCTTACGATAGGCAGGGCCTTCTTGCCTCGGTCGTGCTCTTATCTCTGCAAGCCGAACTAACACACACACATACTCACACACGCACACACACGCACACACTCATACACACATACACTCTTCACCTCTCGACTCCTACTTATTAGTCGCCCCTTACAAGAGGCAGGGCCTTCTTGCCTCGGTTGTATTCTTATCTCTGCAAGCGGAACGGACACACACACACACGCACACACAAACACACGCACTCTTACACGCACACACACGCACGTACGCACACACATATACACTCTTCACCACTCGACTCCTACCCATTAGTCGCCTCTTACGACAGGCAGGGCCTTCTTGCCACGGCCGTGTTCTTATCTCTGCGAGCCGACTGGACAAACACACTCACACACACAAATACACACACACGCACACACACGCACACACGCACACTTACACACAAATACACTCTTCACCTCTCGACTCCTACCCATTAGTCGCCTCTTACGACAGGCAGGGCCTTCTTGCCACGGCCGTGTTCTTATCTCTGCGAGCCTACTGAACACACACACTCACACACACAAATACACACACACACTCACACACGCACACACACGCACACACGCAAACACACACATACACTCTTCACCTCTCGACTCCTACCCATTAGTCGCCTCTTACGACAGGCAGGGCTTTTTTGCCACGGCCGTGTTTTTACCTCTGCGAGCCATACAGACACACACACACACACACTCACACACGCACACACGCACACATACACACACATACACTCTTCACCTCTCGACTCCTACCCATTAGTCGTCTCTTACGACAGGCAGGGCCTTTTTGCCACGGCCGTGTTTTTACCTCTGCGAGCCATACAGACACACACACACACACACACTCACAACCACATACACACACCTAAACTCTTCTAAACGACAGGCAGGGCTTCTTGCCACGGCCGTATTCTTATCTCTTCGAGCCGAACGGACACACACACACACACTCACACACGCACACACGCACACACACACACACATACACTCTTTACCTCTCGACTCCTACCCATTAGTCGTCTCTTACGACAGGCAGGGCCTTTTTGCCACGGCCGTGTTTTTACCTCTGCGAGCCATACAGACACACACACACACTCACAACCACACACACACACACCTAAACTCTTCTAAACGACAGGCAGGGCCTTCTTGCCACGGCTGTATTCTTATCTCTGCAAGCCGAATGGACACACACACACATACACTCACACACGCACACACACACACACACTCACACACAGGTACACTCTTCAACTCGCGACTCCTACCCATTAGTTGCTCCTTACAGCAAGCATGGCCTTCTTGCCACGGCCGTATTCGTACCTCTGCGAGCAGAAGAGACACGCACACACACACACATACACATACACACACACACACG
This sequence comes from Diabrotica undecimpunctata, assembly GCF_040954645.1. Lineage (NCBI taxonomy): Eukaryota > Metazoa > Arthropoda > Insecta > Coleoptera > Chrysomelidae > Diabrotica > Diabrotica undecimpunctata. The sequence goes on from NW_027312005.1 coordinate 41,476, forward strand.
CGCACACACACACACATACACTCTTTACCTCTCGACTCCTAGCCATTATTCTCCTCTTATGACAGGCAGAGCCTTCTTGCCACGGCCGTGTTCATATCTCTGCGAGCCGACCGGACACACACACACACACTGACACACACACACTCACACACACACTCACACACGCACGCACACACGCACACGCACAATCTTTTCACCTCTCGACTCCTATCCATTAGTCGCCTCTTAAGACAGGCAGGGCCTTCTTGCCACGGCCGTATTTTTATCTCTGCGAGCCGAGCGGACACACACACAGTCACACACACACACATATACTATTCACCTCTCGACTCCTCCCTTTTGGTCGCCTCTTACGAGAGGCAGGGCCTTCTTGCCCCGGCGGTATTCTTATCTCTGCAAGCCGAACGGATACACACACTCACACACACACGCACGCACACACACACACGCACACACACATACACTCTTCACCTCTCGACTTCTACCCATTAGTCACCTCTTACGACAGGCATGGCATTCTTGCCACCGCTGTTTTCTTTTCTCTGCGAGCCGAAGGGACACACATACACACACACACACTCACAGACACACACACGCTCGCACACACGCACACACACATACACTCACACACACACACACACATACACTCTTCACCTCTCGATTCCTACACATTAGTCGCCCCTTACAAGAGGCAGGGCCTTCTTGCCTTAGCCGTATTCCTATCTCTGCAAGCCTAACGGACACACACACATACACACACACACTCACACACGCAAACACACACGCACACACACACACACACATACACTCTTCACCTCTCGACTCCTACCCATTAGTCACCTCTTTCGACAGGCATGGCATTCTTGCCACCGCTGTTTTCTTTTCTCTGCGAGCCGAAGGGACACACATACACACACACACACTCACAGACACACACACACGCACGCACACACGCACACACACATACACTCACACACACACACACGCACACACACATACACTCTTCACCTCTCGATTCCTACCTATTAGTCGCCCCTTACAAGAGGCAGGGCCTTCTTGCCTTGGCCGTATTCTTATCTCTGCTAGCCTAACGGACACACACACATACACACACACACTCACACACGCAAACACACACGCACACACACACACACACATACACTCTTCACCTCTCGACTCCTACCCATTAGTCGCCTCTTACGTCAGGCAGGGCCTTCTTTCCTCGGCCGTAGTCTTATCTCTGTGAGCCAAAGAGACACACACACACACATACACACACACTCACACACGCACACACACACATACACTCTTCACCTCTCGACTCCTACCCAGTAGTCGCCACTAACGACAGGCAGGGCCTTCTTGCCCCTGCCGTATTCTTATCTCTGCAAGCTGAACGGACACACACACTCACACACACAAGCACGCACACACGCACACACACACGCGCACACACACACACAATTACACTCTTCACCTCTCGACTTCTACCCATTAGTCGCCTCTTACGACAAGCATGGCCTTCTTGCCACCGCTGTTTTCTTATCTCTTCGAGCCGAAGGGACACACACACATACACACACACACTCACACACACACGCGCACAAACGCACGCACACATTCTTCACCTCTCGACTCCTACCCATTAGTCGCCCATTACGACAGGCATGGCCTTCTTGCCACCGCTGTTTTCTTATCTCTTCGAGCCGAAGGGACACACACATACACATACACACACATACACAGACACACACACGCACGCACACACGCACACACTTACACACGCATACACACACACATACACTTTTCAGCTCTCGACTCCTACCCATTAGTCACCTCTTACGACAGGCATGGCCTTCTTGAAACCGCTGATTTCTTATCTCTGCGAGCCGAAGGGACACACACACAAACATACACACACACACACACTCACACACATACACACACACACGAACACACACGCACAAACACATACACTCACACACACACGCACACACACATACACTCTTCACCTCTCGACTCCTACCCATTAGTCGCCTCTTACGACAGGCATGGCCTTCTTGTCACGGCTGTATTTTTATCTCTGCGAGCAGAAGGGACACACACACATACACACACACATACACACACACATTCACACACACACACGCACGCACACATACACTCTTCACCTCTCGACTCCTACCCATTAGTCGCCCCTTAAGACTGGCATGGCCTTCTTGCCACGGCTGTTTTCTTATCTCTGCGAGCCGAAGGGACACACACACACATACACACACACACACACACACTCACAAACACACACACACGCGCAAACACGCACGCACACACGCACACACACACGCACACACGCACGCACACACGCACACACATACACTTACACACGCACACACACACGCACACACGCACACACACATACACTCTTCACCTCTCGACTCCTACCTATTAGTCGCCTCTTACGATAGGCAGGGCCTTCTTGCCTCGGTCGTGCTCTTGTCTCTGCAAGCCGAACTAACACACACACATACTCACACACGCACACACACGCACACACTCATACACACATACATTCTTCACCTCTCGACTCCTACTTATTAGTCGCCCCTTACAAGAGGCAGGGCCTTCTTGCCCCGGTTGTATTCTTATCTCTGCAAGCGGAACGGACACACACACACACGCACACACAAACACACGCACTCTCACACGCACACACACGCACATACGCACACATATATACACTCTTCACCTCTCGACTCCTACCCATTAGTCGCGTCTTACGACAGGCAGAACCTTCTTGCCACGGCCGTGTTCTTATCTCTGCGAGCCGACTGGACACACACACACTCACACACACAAATACACACACACATTCACACACGCACACACACGCACACCCACACACACATACACTCTTCACGTCTCGACTCCTACCCATTAGTCGCCTCTTACGACAGGCAGGGCCTTCTTGCCACGGCCATGTTCTTATCTCTGAGAGCCGACCGGACACACACACACACTCACACACGCACACACACGCTCACACGCACTTACACATATACACTCTTCACCTCTCGACTCCTACGCAGTAGTCGCCGCTAACGACAGGCAGGGCCTTCTTGGCAAAGACGTGTCCTTATCACTGCGAGCCGACCGGACACACACACTCACACACGCACACACACACGCACACACGCACACACACACATACACTCTTCACCTCTCGACTCCTACCAATTAGTCGCCACTTACGACAGGCAGGGCATTCTTGCCTTGGCCGTATTCTTATCTCTGCAAGCCGAATGGACACACACATACATACACACACACACACTTACACACGCACAAACACACACACACCCACACACGCACACACACACATACACTCTTCACCTCTCGACTCCTACCAATTAGTCGCCACTTACGACAGGCAGGGCCTTCTTGCCTTGGCCGTATTTTTATCTCTGCAAGCCGAACGGACACATACACACTCACGTACACAAGCACGCACACACGCACACACACGCA
>NW_027312005.1:52500-60000 GCF_040954645.1 Diabrotica undecimpunctata
ATCACTGCGAGCCGACCGGACACACACACTCACACACGCACACACACACGCACACACGCACACACACACATACACTCTTCACCTCTCGACTCCTACCAATTAGTCGCCACTTACGACAGGCAGGGCATTCTTGCCTTGGCCGTATTCTTATCTCTGCAAGCCGAACGGACACATACACACTCACACACACACAAGCACGCACACACGCACACACACGCACACACACAAAAACACTTTTCACCTCTCGACTCCTACCAAATAGTCGCCACTTACGACAGGCAGGGCCTTCTTGCCTCGGCCGTATTCTAATCTCTGCGAGCCGAATGGACACACACATACATACACACACACACACTTACACACGCACAAACACACACACACCCACACACGCACACACACACATACACTCTTCACCTCTCGACTCCTACCAATTAGTCGCCACTTACGACAGGCAGGGCCTTCTTGCCTTGGCCGTATTTTTATCTCTGCAAGCCGAACGGACACATACACACTCACGTACACAAGCACGCACACACGCACACACACGCACACACACAAAAACACTTTTCACCTCTCGACTCCTACCAATTAGTCGCCACTTACGACAGGCAGGGCGTTCTTGCCTCGGCCATATTCTTATCTCTGCAAGCCGAACGGACACATACACACTCACACACACACGCACGCACACACGCACACACACAAATACACTCTTCACCTCTCGACTCCTACCCATTAGTCGCCTCTTACGACAGGCATGGCCTTCTTGCCTTTGCCGTATTCTAATCTCTGCGAGCCGAATGGACACACACAAACATACACACACACACTTACACACGCACAAACACACACACACCCACACACGCACACACTCACGTACCCTCTTCACCTCTCGACTCCTACCCATTAGTCGCCTCTTACGATAGGCAGGGCCTTCTTGCCTCGGTCGTGCTCTTATCTCTGCAAGCCGAAATAACACACACACATACTCACACACGCACACACTCATACACACATACACTCTTCACCTCTCGACTCCTACTTATTAGTCGCCCCTTACAAGAGTCAGGGCCTTCTTGCCTCGGTTGTATTCTTATCTCTGCAAGCGGAACGGACACACACACACACACGCACAGACAAACACACGCACTCTCACACGCACACACAAGCACATACGCACACACATATACACTCTTCACCACTCGACTCCTACCCATTAGTCGCTTTTTACGACAGGCAGGGCCTTCTTGCCACGGCCGTGTTCTTATCTCTGCGGGCCGACTGGACACACACACTCACACACACAAATACACACACACGCACACACACGCACACACGCACACTTACACACAAATACACTCTTCACCTCTCGACTCCTACCCATTAGTCGCCTCTTACGACAGGCAGGGCCTTCTTGCCACGGCCGTGTTCTTATCTCTGCGAGCCTACTGAACACACACACTCACACACACAAATACACACACACACTCACACACGCACACACACGCACACACGCAAACACACACATACACTCTTCACCTCTCGACTCCTACCCATTAATCGCCTCTTACGACAGGCAGGGCCTTCTTGCCACGGCCGTGTTCTTATCTCTGCGAGACGACCGGACACACACACACACACCCACACAAGCACACACACGCACACACGCACACGCACACACACACACACACATACACTCTTCACCTCTCGACTTCTACCCATTAGTCACCGCTTACGACAGGCAGGGCTTTCTTGGCACGGACGTGTTCTTATCTCTGCGAGCCGACCGGACACACACACACTCACACACGCACACACACACGCACACACGCACACACACACATACACTCTTCACCTCTCGACTCCTACCAATTAGTCGCCACTTACGACAGGCAGGGCCTTCTTGCCTCGGCCATAAGCTTATCTCTGCAAGCCGAACGGACACACACACACTCACACACACACGCACGCACACACACAAAAACACTTTTCACCTCTCGACTCCTACCAATTAGTCGCCACTTACGACAGGCAGGGCCTTCTTGCCTCGGCCGTATTCTAATCTCTGCGAGCCGAATGGACACACACATACATACACACACACACACTTACACACGCACAAACACACACACACCCGCACACGCACACACACACACATACACTCTTCACCTCTCGACTCCTACCAATTAGTCGCCACTTACGACAGGCAGGGCCTTCTTGCCTTGGCCGTATTTTTATCTCTGCAAGCCGAACGGACACATACACACTCACACACACAAGCGCGCACACACGCACACACACGCACACACACAAAAACACTTTTCACCTCTCGACTCCTACCAATTAGTCGCCACTTACGACAGGCAGGGCCTTCTTGCCTCGGCCGTATTCTTATCTCTGCAAGCCGAACGGACACATACACACTCACACACACACGCACGCACACACGCACACACACAAATACACTCTTCACCTCTCGACTCCTACCCATTAGTCGCCTCTTACGACAGGCATGGCCTTCTTGCCTCTGCCGTATTCTAATCTCTGCGAGCCGAATGGACACACACATACATACACACACACACACTTACACACGCACAAACACACACACACCCACACACGCACACACACACATACACTCTTCACCTCTCGACTCCTACCAATTAGTCGCCACTTACGACAGGCAGGGCCTTCTTGCCTTGGCCGTATTTTTATCTCTGCAAGCCGAACGGACACATACACACTCACGTACACAAGCACGCACACACGCACACACACGCACACACACAAAAACACTTTTCACCTCTCGACTCCTACCAATTAGTCGCCACTTACGACAGGCAGGGCGTTCTTGCCTCGGCCATATTCTTATCTCTGCAAGCCGAACGGACACATACACACTCACACACACACGCACGCACACACGCACACACTTCACCTCTCGACTCCTACCCATTAGTCGCCTCTTACGATAGGCAGGGCCTTCTTGCCTCGGTCGTGCTCTTATCTCTGCAAGCCGAACTAACACACACACATACTCACACACGCACACACACGCACACACTCATACACACATACACTCTTCACCTCTCGACTCCTACTTATTAGTCGCCCCTTACAAGAGGCAGGGCCTTCTTGCCTCGGTTGTATTCTTATCTCTGCAAGCGGAACGGACACACACACACACACACACAAACACACGCACTCTCACACGCACACACACGCACATACGCACACACATATACACTCTTCACCACTCGACTCCTACCCATTAGTCGCCTCTTACGACAGGCAGGGCCTTCTTGCCACGGCCGTGTTCTTATCTCTGCGAGCCGACTGGACAAACACACTCACACACACAAATACACACACACACGCACACACACGCACACACGCACACTTACACACAAATACACTCTTCACCTCTCGACTCCTACCCATTAGTCGCCTCTTACGACAGGCAGGGCCTTCTTGCCACGGCCGTGTTCTTATCTCTGCGAGCCTACTGAACACACACACTCACACACACAAATACACACACACACACTCACACACGCACACACACGCACACACGCAAACACACACATACACTCTTCACCTCTCGACTCCTACCCATTAGTCGCCTCTTACGACAGGCAGGGCCTTCTTGCCACGGCCGTGTTCTTATCTCTGCGAGACGACCGAACACACACACACACACCCACACAAGCACACACACGCACACACGCACACGCACACACACACACACACATACACTCTTCACCTCTCGACTTCTACCCATTAGTCACCGCTTACGACAGGCAGGGCTTTCTTGGCACGGACGTGTTCTTATCTCTGCGAGCCGACCGGACACACACACACTCACACACGCACACACACACATACACTCTTCACCTCTCGACTCCTACCAATTAGTCGCCACTTACGACAGGCAGGGCCTTCTTGCCTCGTCCATAAGCTTATCTCTGCAAGCCGAACGGACACACACACACTCACACACACACGCACGCACACACGCACACACACGCACACACACACACACAAATACACTCTTCACCTCTCGACTCCTACCCATTAGTCGCCTCTTACGACAGGCATGGCCTTCTTGCCTCGGCCGTATTCTAATCTCTGCGAGCCGAATGGACACACACATATATACACACACACTCACACACACACGCACGCACACACGCACACACACGCACACGCACACACACACATACACTCTTCACCTCTCGACTCCTACCAATTAGTCGCCACTTACGACAGGCAGGGCATTCTTGCCTCGTCCATAAGCTTATCTCTGCAAGCCGAACGGACACACACACACACGCACGCACACACGCACACACACGCACACACACACACACACACAAATACACTCTTCACCTCTCGACTCCTACCCATTAGTCGCCTCTTACGACAGGCATGGCCTTCTTGCCTCGGCCGTATTCTTATCTCTGCAAGCCAAACAGACACACACACATACACACACAATTACACACGCACACACACGCACACGCCTTTTACGACAGGCACGGCCTTCTTGCCACGGCCGTGTTCTTATCTCTGCGAGCCGACTGGACACACACACTCACACACACAAATACACACACACACTCATACACGCACACTCACACACACATACACTCTTCACCTCTCGACTCCTACCCATTAGTCGCCTCTTACGACAAGCAGGGCCTTCTTGCCACGGCGGTGTTCTTATCTCTGCAAGCCGAACGGACACACACACACACGCACACACAAACACACGCTCACAGGCATACACGCACACACGCACACGCACACGCACACACTCTCCACCTCTCGACTCCTATCCATTAGTCGCCTCTTAAGACAGGCAGGGCCTTCTTGCCACAGACGAATTTCTATCTCTGCGAGCCGAACGGACACACACACACACTTGCACACACACACACACACACACACACACACACACACACACACATACACACTTCACCTCTCGACTTCTACCAATTAGTCGCTCCTTACAGCAAGCATGGCCTTCTTGCCACGGACGTATTCATATCTCTGCGAGCCGAAGGGATACACACACATACACACACACATACTCACACACACACGCACACACGCACACACACATACACTCTTCACCTCTCGACTCCTACCTATTAGTCGCCTCTTACGATAGGCAGGGCCTTCTTGCCTCGGTCGTGCTCTTATCTCTGCAAGCGGAACGGACACACACACACACGCACACACAAACACACGCACTCTCACCCGCACACACACGCACATACGTACACACATATACACTCTTCACCTCTCGACTCCTACCCATTAGTCGCCTTTTACGACAGGCAGGGCCTTCTTGCCACGGCCGTGTTCTTATCTCTGCGAGCCGACTGGACACACACACTCACACACACAAATACACACACACGCACACACACGCACACACGCACACTTACACACAAATACACTCTTCACCACTCGACTCCTACCCATTAGTCGCCTCTTACGACAGGCAGGGCCTTCTTGCCACGGCCGTGTTCTTATCTCTGCGAGCCGACTGGACACACACACACTCACACACACAAATACACACACATATTCACACACGCACACACACGCACACTCACACACACATACACTCTTCACCTCTCGACTCCTACCCATTAGTCGCCTCTTACGACAGGCAGGGCCTTCTTGCCACGGCCGTGTTCTTATCTCTGAGAGCCGACCGGACATACACACACACTCACACACGCACACACACGCTCACACGCACTTACACATATACACTCTTCACCTCTCGACTCCTACGCAGTAGTCGCCGCTTACGACAGGCAGGGCCTTCTTGCCTCGGCCGTATTCTAATCTCTGCGAGCCGAATGGACACACACATACATACACACACACACTTACACACGCACAAACACACACACACACCCACACGCACACACACACACATACACTCTTCACCTCTCGACTCCTACCAATTAGTCGCCACTTACGACAGGCAGGGCCTTCTTGCCTTGGCCGTATTTTTATCTCTGCAAGCCGAACGGACACATACACACTCACACACACAAGCACGCACACACGCACACACACGCACACACACAAAAACACTTTTCACCTCTCGACTCCTACCAATTAGTCGCCACTTACGACAGGCAGGGCCTTCTTGCCTCGGCCGTATTCTAATCTCTGCGAGCCGAATGGACACACACATACATACACACACACACACTTACACACGCACAAACACACACACACACCCACACACGCACACACACACACATACACTCTTCACCTCTCGACTCCTACCAATTAGTCGCCTCTTACGACAGGCAGGGCCTTCTTGCCACGGCCGTGTTCTTATCTCTGCGAGACGACCGGACACACACACACACACACACACACCCACACAAGCTCACACACGCACACACGCACACGCACACACACACACACACACACATACACTCTTCACCTCTCGACTTCTACCCATTAGTCACCGCTTACGACAGGCAGGGCTTTCTTGGCACGGTCGTGTTCTTATCTCTGCGAGCCGACCGGACACACACACACTCACACACGCACACACACACGCACACACGCACACACACACATACACTCTTCACCTCTCGACTCCTACCAATTAGTCGCCACTTACGACAGGCAGGGCCTTCTTGCCTCGGCCATAAGCTTATCTCTGCAAGCCGAACGGACACACACACACTCACACACACACGCACGCACACACGAACACACACGCACACACACACACACACACACAAATACACTCTTCACCTCTCGACTCCTACCCATTAGTCGCCTCTTACGACAGGCATGGCCTTATTGCCTCGGCCGTATTCTAATCTCTGCGAGCCGAATGGACACACACATACATACACACACACTTACACACGCACAAACACACACACACACACACACGCACACACACATACACTATTCACCTCTCGACTTCTACCTATTAGTCGCCCCATACAAGAGGCAGGGCCTTCTTGCCTCGGCCGTATTCTTATCTCTGCAAGCCAAACAGACACACACACATACACACACAATTACACACGCACACACACGCACACGCCTTTTACGACAGGCAGGGCCTTCTTGCCACGGCCGTGTTCTTATCTCTGCGAGCCGACTGGACACACACACTCACACACACAAATACACACACACACTCATACACGCACACACACGCACACTCACACACACATACACTCTTCACCTCTCGACTCCTACCCATTAGTCGCCTCTTACGACAAGCAGGGCCTTCTTGCCACGGCGGTGTTCTTATCTCTTCAAGCCGAACGGACACACACACACACGCACATACAAACACACGCTCACAGGCATACACGCACACACGCACACGCACACGCACACACTCTCCACCTCTCGACTCCTATCCATTAGTCGCCTCTTAAGACAGGCAGGGCTTCTTGCCACAGACGTATTTCTATCTCTGCGAGCCGAACGGACACA
>NW_027312005.1:65000-93999 GCF_040954645.1 Diabrotica undecimpunctata
CTGATTTCTTATCTCTGCGAGCCGAAGGGACACACACACAAACATACACACACACACACACTCACACACATACACACACACACGAACACACACGCACAAACACATACACTCACACACACACGCACACACACATACACTCTTCACCTCTCGACTCCTACCTATTAGTCGCCCCTTACAAGAGGCAGGGCCTTCTTGCCTCGGCCGTATTCTTATCTCTGCAAGCCAAACGGACACACACACATACTCACACACGCACACACACACGCACACACGCATACACACATACACTCTTCACCTCTCGTCTCCACCCTATTAGTCGCCCCTTACAAAAGGCAGGGTCTTCTTGCCTTGGCCGTATTCTTATCTCTGCAATCCAAACGGACACACAAACATACACACACACTCACACACGCACACACACGCACACACGCACACACACACATATACACTCTTCACCACTCGACTCCTACCCATTAGTCGCCTCTTACGACCGGCGGGGCCTTCTTGCTCGGCCGTGTTCTTATCTCTGCGAGCCTACTGAACACACACACTCACACACACAAATACACACACACACTCACACACGCACACACACGCACACACGCAAACACACACATACACTCTTCACCTCTCGACTCCTACCCATTAGTCGCCTCTTACGACAGGCAGGGCCTTCTTGCCACGGCCGTGTTCTTATCTCTGCGAGACGACCGGACACACACACACACACACCCACACAAGCACACACACGCACACACGCACACGCACACACACACACACATACACTCTTCACCTCTCGACTTCTACCCATTAGTCACCGCTTACGACAGACAGGGCTTTCTTGGCACGGACGGGTTCTTATCTCTGCGAGCCGACCGGACACACACACACTCACACACGCACACACACACGCACACACGCACACACACACACATACACTCTTCACCTCTCGACTCCTACCAATTAGTCGCCACTTACGACAGGCAGGGCCTTCTTGCCTCGGCCATAAGCTTATCTCTGCAAGCCGAACGGACACACACACACACTCACACACACACGCACGCACACACGCACACACACGCACACACACACACACACAAATACACTCTTCACCTCTCGACTCCTACCCATTAGTCGCCTCTTACGACAGGCATGGCCTTCTTGCCTCGGCCGTATTCTAATCTCTGCGAGCCGAATGGACACACACATACATACACACACACTTACACACGCACAAACACACACACACACACACACGCACACACACATACACTATTCACCTCTCGACTTCTACCTATTAGTCGCCCCATACAAGAGGCAGGGCCTTCTTGCCTCGGCCGTATTCTTATCTCTGCAAGCCAAACAGACACACACACATACACACACAATTACACACGCACACACACGCACACGCCTTTTACGACAGGCAGGGCCTTCTTGCCACGGCCGTGTTCTTATCTCTGCGAGCCGACTGGACACACACACTCACACACACAAATACACACACACTCATACACGCACACACACGCACACTCACACACACATACACTCTTCACCTCTCGACTCCTACCCATTAGTAGCCTCTTACGACAAGCATGGCCTTCTTGCCACAGCGGTGTTCTTATCTCTTCAAGCCGAACGGACACACACACACACGCACACACAAACACACGCTCACAGGCATACACGCACACACACACACACACACACATACACACTTCACCTCTCGACTTCTACCAATTAGTCGCTCCTTACAGCAAGCATGGCCTTCTTGCCACGGACGTATTCATATCTCTGCGAGCCGAAGGGATACACACACACATACACACACACATACTCACACACACACGCACACACGCACACACACATACACTCTTCACCTCTCGACTCCTACCCATTAGTCGCCTCTTACGATAGGCATGGCCTTCTTGTCACGGCTGTATTTTTATCTCTGCGAGCCGAAGGGACACACACACACACACACACACACACACACACACACTCACAAACACACACACACGCGCAAACACGCACGCACACACGCACACACACACGCACACATGCACGCACACACGCACACACATACACTTACACACGCACACACACACGCACACACGCACACACACATACACTCTTCACCTCTCGACTCCTACCTATTAGTCGCCTCTTACGATAGGCAGGGCCTTCTTGCCTCGGTCGTGCTCTTATCTCTGCAAGCCGAACTAACACACACACATACTCACACACGCACACACACGCACACACTCATACACACATACACTCTTCACCTCTCGACTCCTACTTATTAGTCGCCCCTTACAAGAGGCAGGGCCTTCTTTCCCCGGTTGTATTCTTATCTCTGCAAGCGGAACGGACACACACACACACGCACACACAAACACACGCACTCTCACACGCACACTTACGCACATACGCACACATATATACACTCTTCACCACTCGACTTCTACCCATTAGTCGCCTCTTACGACAGGCAGGGCCTTCTTGCCACGGCCGTGTTCTTATCTCTGCGAGCCGACTGGACACACACACTCACACACACAAATACACACACACGCACACACACGCACACACGCACACTTACACACAAATACACTCTTCACCTCTCGACTCCTACCCATTAGTCGCCTCTTACGACAGGCAGAACCTTCTTGCCACGGCCGTGTTCTTATCTCTGCGAGCCGACTGGACACACACACACTCACACACACAAATACACACACACATTCACACACGCACACACACGCACACCCACACACACATACACTCTTCACGTCTCGACTCCTACCCATTAGTCGCCTCTTACGACAGGCAGGGCCTTCTTGCCACGGCCGTGTTCTTATCTCTGAGAGCCGACCGGACACACACACACACTCACACACGCACACACACGCTCACAGGCACTTACACATATACACTCTTCACCTCTCGACTCCTACGCAGTAGTCGCCGCTAACGACAGGCAAGGCCTTCTTGGCACAGACGTGTCCTTATCACTGCGAGCCGACCGGACACACACACTCACACACGCACACACACACGCACACACGCACACACACACATACACTCTTCACCTCTCGACTCCTACCAATTAGTCGCCACTTACGACAGGCAGGGCATTCTTGCCTTGGCCGTATTCTTATCTCTGCAAGCCGAACGGACACATACACACTCACACACACACAAGCACGCACACACGCACACACACGCACACACACAAAAACACTTTTCACCTCTCGACTCCTACCAATTAGTCGCCACTTACGACAGGCAGGGCCTTCTTGCCTCGGCCGTATTCTAATCTCTGCGAGCCGAATGGACACACACATACATACACGCACACACACTTACACACGCACAAACACACACACACCCACACACGCACACACACACATATACTCTTCACCTCTCGACTCCTACCAATTAGTCGCCACTTACGACAGGCAGGGCCTTCTTGCCTTGGCCGTATTTTTATCTCTGCAATCCAAACGGACACATACACACTCACGTACACAAGCACGCACACACGCAAACACACGCACACACACAAAAACACTTTTCACCTCTCGACTCCTACCAATTAGTCGCCACTTACGACAGGCAGGGCCTTCTTGCCTCGGCCATATTCTTATCTCTGCAAGCCGAACGGACACATACACACTCACACACACACGCACGCACACACGCACACACACAAATACACTCTTCACCTCTCGACTCCTACCCATTAGTCGCCTCTTACGACAGGCATGGCCTTCTTGCCTCTGCCGTATTCTAATCTCTGCGAGCCGAATGGACACACACAAACATACACACACACTTACACACGCACAAACACACACACACACCCACACACGCACACACTCACGTACCCTCTTCACCTCTCGACTCCTACCCATTAGTCGCCTCTTACGATAGGCAGGGCCTTCTTGCCTCGGTCGTGCTCTTATCTCTGCAAGCCGAACTAACACACACACATACTCACACACGCACACACACGCACACACTCATACACACATACACTCTTCACCTCTCGACTCCTACTTATTAGTCGCCCCTTACAAGAGTCAGGGCCTTCTTGCCTCGGTTGTATTCTTATCTCTGCAAGCGGAACGGACACACACACACACACGCACAGACAAACACACGCACTCTCACACGCACACACAAGCACATACGCACACACATATACACTCTTCACCACTCGACTCCTACCCATTAGTCGCCTCTTACGACAGGCAGGGCCTTCTTGCCACGGCCGTGTTCTTATCTCTGCGAGGCGACTGGACACACACACTCACACACACAAATACGCACACACGCACACACACGCACACTTACACACAAATACACTCTTCACCTCTCGACTCGTACCCATTAGTCGCCTCTTACGACAGGCAGGGCCTTCTTGCCACCGCCGTGTTCTTATCTCTGCGAGCCTACTGAACACACACACTCACACACACAAATACACACACACACTCACACACGCACACACACGCACACACGCAAACACACACATACACTCTTCACCTCTCGACTCCTACCCATTAGTCGCCTCTTACGACAGGCAGGGCCTTCTTGCCACGGCCGTGTTCTTATCTCTGCGAGACGACCGGACACACACACACACACCCACACAAGCACACACACGCACACACGCACACGCACACACACACACACACACATACACTCTTCACCTCTCGACTTCTACCCATTAGTCACCGCTTACGACAGGCAGGGCTTTCTTGGCACGGACGTGTTCTTATCTCTGCGAACCGACCGGACACACACACACTCACACACGCACACACACACGCACACACGCACACACACACATACACTCTTCACCTCTCGACTCCTACCAATTAGTCGCCACTTACGACAGGCAGGGCCTTCTTGCCTCGGCCATAATCTTATCTCTGCAAGCCGAACGGACACACACACACTCACACACACACGCACGCACACACGCACACACACGCACACACACACACACAAATACACTCTTCACCTCTCGACTCCTACCCATTAGTCGCCTCTTACGACAGGCATGGCCTTCTTGCCTCGGCCGTATTCTAATCTCTGCGAGCCGAATGGACACACACATACATACACACACACTTACACACGCACAAACACACACACACACACACACACGCACACACACATACACTATTCATCTCTCGACTCCTACCTATTAGTCGCCCCATACAAGAGGCAGGGCCTTCTTGCCTCGGCCGTATTCTTATCTCTGCAAGCCAAACAGACACACACACATACACACACAATTACACACGCACACACACGCACACGCCTTTTACGACAGGCAGGGCCTTCTTGCCACGGCCGTGTTCTTATCTCTGCGAGCCGACTGGACACACACACTCACACACACAAATACACACACACACTCATACACGCACACACACGCACACTCACACACACATACACTCTTCACCTCTCGACTCCTACCCATTAGTCGCCTCTTACGACAAGCAGGGCCTTCTTGCCACGGCGGTGTTCTTATCTCTGCAAGCCGAACGGACACACACACACACACGCACACACAAACACACGCTCACAGGCATACACGCACACACGCACACGCACACGCACACACTCTCCACCTCTCGACCCCTATCCATTAGTCGCCTCTTAAGACAGGCAGGGCCTTCTTGCCACAGACGTATTTCTATCTCTGAGAGCCGAACGGACACACACACACACTTGCACACACACACACACACACACACACACACACACACACACATACACACTTCACCTCTCGACTTCTACCAATTAGTCGCTCCTTACAGCAAGCATGGCCTTCTTGCCACGGACGTATTCATATCTCTGCGAGCCGAAGGAATACACACACACATACACACACACATACTCACACACACACGCACACACGCACACACACATACACTCTTCACCTCTCGACTCCTACCCATTAGTCGCCTCTTACGACAGGCATGGCCTTCTTGTCACGGCTGTATTTTTATCTCTGCGAGCAGAAGGGACACACACACATACACACACACATTCACACACACACACGCACGCACACATACACTCTTCACCTCTCGACTCCTACCCATTGGTCGCCCCTTAAGACTGGCATGGCTTTCTTGCCATGGCTGTTTTCTTATCTCTGCGAGCCGAAGGGACACACACACACATACACACACACACACACACTCACAAACACACACACACGCGCAAACACGCACGCACACACGCACACACACACGCACACACGCACGCACACACGCACACACATACACTTACACATGCACACACACACGCACACACGCACACACACATACACTCTTCACCTCTCGACTCCTACCTATTAGTCGCCTCTTACGATAGGCAGGGCCTTCTTGCCTCGGTCGTGCTCTTATCTCTGCAAGCCGAACTAACACACACACATACTCACACACGCACACACACGCACACGCCTTTTACGACAGGCAGGGCCTTCTTGCCACGGCCGTGTTCTTATCTCTGCGAGCCGACTGGACACACACACTCACACACACAAATACACACACACACTCATACACGCACACACACGCACACTCACACACACATACACTCTTCACCTCTCGACTCCTACCCATTAGTCGCCTCTTACGACAAGCAGGGCCTTCTTGCCACGGCGGTGTTCTTATCTCTGCAAGCCGAACGGACACACACACACACGCACACACAAACACACGCTCACAGGCATACACGCACACACGCACACGCACACGCACACACTCTCCACCTCTCGACCCCTATCCATTAGTCGCCTCTTACGACAGGCATGGCCTTCTTGTCACGGCTGTATTTTTATCTCTGCGAGCAGAAGGGACACACACACATACACACACACATACACACACACATTCACACACACACACGCACGCACACATACACTCTTCACCTCTCGACTCCTACCCATTGGTCGCCCCTTAAGACTGGCATGGCCTTCTTGCCATGGCTGTTTTCTTATCTCTGCGAGCCGAAGGGACACACACACACATACACACACACACACTCACAAACACACACACACGCGCAAACACGCACGCACACACGCACACACACATGCACACACGCACGCACACACGCACACACACATACACTCTTCACCTCTCGACTCCTACCTATTAGTCGCCTCTTACGATAGGCAGGGCCTTCTTGCCACAGACGTATTTCTATCTCTGAGAGCCGAACGGACACACACACACACTTGCACACACACACACACACACACACACACACACACACACACACACATACACACTTCACCTCTCGACTTCTACCAATTAGTCGCTCCTTACAGCAAGCATGGCCTTCTTGCCACGGACGTATTCATATCTCTGCGAGCCGAAGGAATACACACACACATACACACACACATACTCACACACACACGCACACACGCACACACACATACACTCTTCACCTCTCGACTCCTACCCATTAGTCGCCTCTTACGACAGGCATGGCCGTCTTGTCACGGCTGTATTTTTATCTCTGCGAGCAGAAGGGACACACACACATACACACACACATACACACACACATTCACACACACACACGCACGCACACATACACTCTTCACCTCTCGACTCCTACCTATTAGTCGCCTCTTACGATAGGCAGGGCCTTCTTGCCTCGGTCGTGCTCTTATCTCTGCAAGCCGAACTAACACACACACATACTCACACACGCACACACACGCACACACTCATACACACATACACTCTTCACCTCTCGACTCCTACTTATTAGTCGCCCCTTACAAGAGGCAGGGCCTTCTTGCCTCGGTTTTATTCTTATTTTTGCAAGCGGAACGGACACACACACACGCACACACAAACACACGCACTCTCACACGCACACACACGCACATACGCACACATATATACTCTTCACCACTCGACTCCTACCCATTAGTCGCCTCTTACGACAGGCAGAACCTTCTTGCCACGGCCGTGTTCTTATCTCTGCGAGCCGACTGGACACACACACACTCACACACACACAAATACACACACACATTCACACACGCACACACACGCACACTCACACACACATACACTCTTCACGTCTCGACTCCTACCCATTAGTCGCCTCTTACGACAGGCAGGGCCTTCTTGCCACGGCCGTGTTCTTATCTCTGAGAGCCGACCGGACACACACACACACTCACACACGCACACACACGCTCACACGCACTTACACATATACACTCTTCACCTCTCGACTCCTACGCAGTAGTCGCCGCTTACGACAGGCAGGGCCTTCTTGGCACAGACGTGTCCTTATCACTGCGAGCCGACCGGACACACACACTCACACACGCACACACACACGCACACACGCACACACACACATACACTCTTCACCTCTCGACTCCTACCAATTAGTCGCCACTTACGACAGGCAGGGCATTCTTGCCTTGGCCGTATTCTTATCTCTGCAAGCCTAACGGACACATACACACTCACACACACAAGCACGCACACACGCACACACACGCACACACACAAAAACACTTTTCACCTCTCGACTCCTACCAATTAGTCGCCACTTACGACAGGCAGGGCCTTCTTGCCTCGGCCGTATTCTAATCTCTGCGAGCCGAATGGACACACACATACATACACACACACACACACTTACACACGCACAAACACACACACACCCACACACGCACACACACACACATACACTCTTCACCTCTCGACTCCTACCAATTAGTCGCCACTTACGACAGGCAGGGCCTTCTTGCCTTGGCCGTATTTTTATCTCTGCAAGCCGAACGGACACATACACACTCACACACACAAGCACGCACACACGCACACACACGCACACACACAAAAACACTTTTCACCTCTCGACTCCTACCAATTAGTCGCCACTTACGACAGGCAGGGCCTTCTTGCCTCGGCCGTGTTCTTATCTCTGCAAGCCGAACGGACACATACACACTCACACACACACGCACGCACACACGCACACACACAAATACACTCTTCACCTCTCGACTCCTACCCATTAGTCGCCTCTTACGACAGGCATGGCCTTCTTGCCTCTGCCGTATTCTAATCTCTGCGAACCGAATGGACACACACAAACATACACACACACTTACACACGCACAAACACACACACACACCCACACACGCACACACTCACGTACCCTCTTCACCTCTCGACTCCTACCCATTAGTCGCCTCTTACGATAGGCAGGGCCTTCTTGCCTCGGTCGTGCTCTTATCTCTGCAAGCCGAACTAACACACACACATACTCACACACGCACACACACGCACACACTCATACACACATACACTCTTCACCTCTCGACTCCTACTTATTAGTCGCCCCTTACAAGAGGCAGGGCCTTCTTGCCTCGGTTGTATTCTTATCTCTGCAAGCGGAACGGACACACACACACACGCACACACAAACACACGCACTCTCACACGCACACACACGCACATACGCACACACATATACACTCTTCACCACTCGACTCCTACCCATTAGTCGCCTCTTACGACAGGCAGGGCCTTCTTGCTACGGCCGTGTTCTGATCTCTGCGAGCCGACTGGACACACACACTCACACACACAAATACACACACACGCACACACACGCACACACGCACACTTACACACAAATACACTCTTCACCTCTCGACTCCTACCCATTAGTCGCCTCTTACGACAGGCAGGGCCTTCTTGCCACGGCCGTGTTCTTATCTCTGCGAGCCTACTGAACACACACACTCACACACACAAATACACACACACACTCACACACGCACACACACGCACACACGCAAACACACATACACTCTTCACCTCTCGACTCCTACCCATTAGTCGCCTCTTACGACAGGCAGGGCCTTCTTGACACGGCCGTGTTCTTATCTCTGCGAGACGACCGAACACACACACACACACCCACACAAGCACACACACGCACACACGCACACGCACACACACACACACATACACTCTTCACCTCTCGACTTCTACCCATTAGTCACCGCTTACGACAGGCAGGGCTTTCTTGGCACGGACGTGTTCTTATCTCTGCGAGCCGACCGGACACACACACACACTCACACACGCACACACACACATACACTTTTCACCTCTCGACTCCTACCAATTAGTCGCCACTTACGACAGGCAGGGCCTTCTTGCCTCGTCCATAAGCTTATCTCTGCAAGCCGAACGGACACACACACACACTCACACACACACGCACGCACACACGCACACACACGCACACACACACACACAAATACACTCTTCACCTCTCGACTACTACCCATTAGTCGCCTCTTACGACAGGCATGGCCTTCTTGCCTCGGCCGTATTCTAATCTCTGCGAGCCGAATGGACACACACATACATACACACACACACTTACACACGCACAAACACACACACACACCCACACACGCACACACACACACACATACACTCTTCACCTCTCGACTCCTACCAATTAGTCGCCACTTACGACAGGCAGGGCCTTATTGCCTTGGCCGTATTTTTATCTCTGCAAGCCGAACGGACACATACACACTCACACACACAAGCACGCACACACGCACACACACGCACACACACAAAAACACTTTTCACCTCTCGACTCCTACCAATTAGTCGCCACTTACGACAGGCAGGGCCTTCTTGCCTCGGCCGTATTCTAATCTCTGCGAGCCGAATGGACACACACATACATACACACACACACACTTACACACGCACAAACACACACACACACCCACACACGCACACACACACACATACACTCTTCACCTCTCGACTCCTACCAATTAGTCGCTTCTTACGACAGGCAGGGCCTTCTTGCCACGGCCGTGTTCTTATCTCTGCGAGACGACCGGACACACACACACACGCACACGCACACACACACACCTACACTCTTCACCTCTCGACTTCTACCCATTAGTCACCGCTTACGACAGGCAGGGCTTTCTTGGCACGGTCGTGTTCTTATCTCTGCGAGCCGACCGGACACACACACACTCACACACGCACACACACACGCACACACGCACACACACACATACACTCTTCACCTCTCGACTCCTACCAATTAGTCGCCACTTACGACAGGCAGGGCCTTCTTGCCTCGGCCATAAGCTTATCTCTGCAAGCCGAACGGACACACACACACTCACACACACACGCACGCACACACGCACACACACGCACACACACACACACACACAAGTACACTCTTCACCTCTCGACTCCTACCCATTAGTAGCCTCTTACGACAGGCATGGCCTTCTTGCCTCGGCCGTATTCTAATCTCTGCGAGCCGAATGGACACACACATACATACACACACACACACACGCACACACACATACACTATTCACCTATCGACTTCTACCTATTAGTCGCCCCATACAAGAGGCAGGGCCTTCTTGCCTCGGCCGTATTCTTATCTCTGCAAGCCAAACAGACACACACACATACACACACAATTACACACGCACACACACGCACACGCCTTTTACGACAGGCAGGGCCTTCTTGCCACGGCCGTGTTCTTATCTCTGCGAGCCGACTGGACACACACACTCACACACACAAATACACACACACACTCATACACGCACACACACGCACACTCACACACACATACACTCTTCACCTCTCGACTCCTACCAATTAGTCGCCACTTACGACAGGCAGGGCCTTCTTGCCTTGGCCGTATTTTTATCTCTGCAAGCCGAACGGACACATACACACTCACACACACAAGCACGCACACACGCACACACACGCACACACACAAAAACACTTTTCACCTCTCGACTCCTACCAATTAGTCGCCACTTACGACAGGCAGGGCCTTCTTGCCTCGGCCGTATTCTTATCTCTGCAAGCCGAACGGACACATACACACTCACACACACACGCACGCACACACGCACACACACGCACACACACAAAAACACTTTTCACCTCTCGACTCCTACCAATGAGTCGCCACTTACGACAGGCAGGGCCTTCTTGCCTCGGCCGTATTCTTATCTCTGCAAGCCGAACGGACACATACACACTCACACACACAAGCACGCACACACGCACACACACGCACACACACAAAAACACTTTTCACCTCTCGACTCCTACCAATTAGTCGCCACTTACGACAGGCAGGGCCTTCTTGCCTCGGCCGTATTCTTATCTCTGCAAGCCGAACGGACACATACACACTCACACACACACACACACACTTACACACGCACAAACACACACACACACCCACACACGCACACACACACACATACACTCTTCACCTCTCGACTCCTACCAATTAGTCGCCTCTTACGACAGGCAGGGCCTTCTTGCCACGGCCGTGTTCTTATCTCTGCGAGCCGACTGGACACACACACTCACACACACAAATACACACACACACTCATACACGCACACACACGCACACTCACACACACATACACTCTTCACCTCTCGACTCCTACCAATTAGTCGCCACTTACGACAGGCAGGGCCTTCTTGCCTTGGCCGTATTTTTATCTCTGCAAGCCGAACGGACACATACACACTCACACACACAAGCACGCACACACGCACACACACGCACACACACAAAAACACTTTTCACCTCTCGACTCCTACCAATTAGTCGCCACTTACGACAGGCAGGGCCTTCTTGCCTCGGCCGTATTCTTATCTCTGCAAGCCGAACGGACACATACACACTCACACACACACGCACGCACACACGCACATACACAAATACACTCTTCACCTCTCGACTCCTACCCATTAGTCGCCTCTTACGACAGGCAGGGCCTTCTTGCCACGGCCGTGTTCTTATCTCTGCGAGCCGACTGGACACACACACTCACACACACAAATACACACACACACTCATACACGCACACACACGCACACTCACACACACATACACTCTTCACCTCTCGACTCCTACCAATTAGTCGCCACTTACGACAGGCAGGGCCTTCTTGCCTTGGCCGTATTTTTATCTCTGCAAGCCGAACGGACACATACACACTCACACACACAAGCACGCACACACGCACACACACGCACACACACAAAAACACTTTTCACCTCTCGACTCCTACCAATTAGTCGCCACTTACGACAGGCAGGGCCTTCTTGCCTCTGCCGTATTCCAATCTCTGCGAGCCGAATGGACACACACAAACATACACACACACTTACACACGCACAAACACACACACACCCACACACGCACACACTCACGTACCCTCTTCACCTCTCGACTCCTACCCATTAGTCGCCTCTTACAATAGGCAGGGCCTTCTTGCCTCGGTCGTGCTCTTATCTCTGCAAGCCGAACTAACACACACACATACTCACACACGCACACACACGCACACACTCATACACACATACACTCTTCACCTCTCGACTCCTACTTATTAGTCGCCCCTTACAAGAGTCAGGGCCTTCTTGCCTCGGTTGTATTCTTATCTCTGCAAGCGGAACGGACACACACACACACGCACACACAAACACACGCACTCTCACACGCACACACAAGCACATACGCACACACATATACACTCTTCACCACTCGACTCCTACCCATTAGTCGCCTCTTACGACAGGCAGGGCCTTCTTGCCACGGCCGTGTTCTTAGCTCTGCGAGCCGACTGGACACACACACTCACACACACAAATACACACACACGCACACACACGCACACACGCACACTTACACACAAATACACTCTTCACCTCTCGACTCCTACCCATTAGTCGCCTCTTACGACAGGCAGGGCCTTCTTGCCACGGCCGTGTTCTTATCTCTGCGAGCCTACTGAACACACACACTCACACACACAAATACACACACACACTCACACACGCAAACACACACATACACTCTTCACCTCTCGACTCCTACCCATTAGTCGCCTCTTACGACAGGCAGGGCCTTCTTGCCACGGCCGTGTTCTTATCTCTGCGAGACGACCGGACACACACACACACCCACACAAGCACACACACGCACACACGCACACGCACACACACACACACACATACACTCTTCACCTCTCGACTTCTACCCATTAGTCACCGCTTACGACAGGCAGGGCTTTCTTGGCACTGACGTGTTCTTATCTCTGCGAGCCGACCGGACACACACACACTCACACACGCACACACACACGCACACACGCACACACACACATACACTCTTCACCTCTCGACTCCTACCAATTAGTCGCCACTTACGACAGGCAGGGCCTTCTTGCCTCGGCCATAAGCTTATCTCTGCAAGCCGAACGGACACACACACACTCACACACACACGCACGCACACACGCACACACACGCACACACACACACACACACAAATACACTCTTCACCTCTCGACTCCTACCCATTAGTCGCCTCTTACGACAGGCATGGCCTTCTTGCCTCGGCCGTATTCTAATCTCTGCGAGCCGAATGGACACACACATACATACACACACACTTACACACGCACAAACACACACACACACGCACACACACATACACTATTCACCTCTCGACTCCTACCTATTAGTCGCCCCATACAAGAGGCAGGGCCTTCTTGCCTCGGCCGTATTCTTATCTCTGCAAGCCAAACAGACACACACACATACACACACAATTACACACGCACACACACGCACACGCCTTTTACGACAGGCAGGGCCTTCTTGACACGGCCGTGTTCTTATGTCTGCGAGCCGACTGGACACACACACTCACACACACAAATACACACACACACTCATACACGCACACACACGCACACTCACACACACATATACTCTTCACCTCTCGACTCCTACCCATTAGTCGCCTCTTACGACAAGCAGGGCCTTCTTGCCACGGCGGTGTTCTTATCTCTGCAAGCCGAACGGACACACACACACACGCACACACAAACACACGCTCACAGGCATACACGCACACACGCACACGCACACGCACACACTCTCCACCTCTCGACCCCTATCCATTAGTCGCCTCTTAAGACAGGCAGGGCCTTCTTGCCACAGACGTATTTCTATCTCTGCGAGCCGAACGGACACACACACACACTTGCACACACACACACACACACACACACACACACACATACACACTTCACCTCTCGACTTCTACCAATTAGTCGCTCCTTACAGCAAGCATGGCCTTCTTGCCACGGACGTATTCATATCTCTGCGAGCCGAAGGAATACACACACACATACACACACACATACTCACACACACACGCACACACGCACACACACATACACTCTTCACCTCTCGACTCCTACCCATTAGTCGCCTCTTACGACAGGCATGGCCTTCTTGTCACGGCTGTATTTTTATCTCTGCGAGCAGAAGGGACACACACACATACACACACACATACACACACACATTCACACACACACACGCACGCACACATACACTCTTCACCTCTCGACTCCTACCCATTAGTCGCCCCTTAAGACTGGCATGGCCTTCTTGCCACAGCTGTTTTCTTATCTCTGCGAGCCGAAGGGACACACACACACATACACACACACACACACACTCACAAACACACACACACGCGCAAACACACACATACACACACACATACACACACACATTCACACACGCACACGCACGCACACATACACTCTTCACCTCTCGACTCCTACCTATTAGTCGCCTCTTACGATAGGCAGGGCCTTCTTGCCTCGGTCGTGCTCTTATCTCTGCAAGCCGAACTAACACACACACATACTCACACACGCACACACACGCACACACTCATACACACATACACTCTTCACCTCTCGACTCCTACTTATTAGTCGCCCCTTACAAGAGGCAGGGCTTTCTTGCCTCGATTGTATTCTTATCTCTGCAAGCGGAACGGACACACACACACACGCACACACAAACACACGCACTCTCACACGCACACACACGCACATACGCACACATATATACACTCTTCACCACTCGACTCCTACCCATTAGTCGCCTCTTACGACAGGCAGGGCCTTCTTGCCACGGCCGTGTTCTTATCTCTGCGAGCCGACTGGACACACACACTCACACACACAAATACACACACACGCACACACACGCACACACGCACACTTACACACAAATACACTCTTCACCTCTCGACTCCTACCCATTAGTCGCCTCTTACGACAGGCAGAACCTTCTTGCCACGGCCGTGTTCTTATCTCTGCGAGCCGACTGGACACACACACACTCACACACACAAATACACACACACATTCACACACGCACACACACGCACACTCACACACACATACACTCTTCACGTCTCGACTCCTACCCATTAGTCGCCTCTTACGACAGGCAGGGCCTTCTTGCCACGGCCGTGTTCTTATCTCTGAGAGCCGACCGGACACACACACACACACTCACACACGCACACACACGCTCACACGCACTTACACATATACACTCTTCACCTCTCGACTCCTACGCAGTCGCCGCTTACGACAGGCAGGGCCTTCTTGGCACAGACGTGTCCTTATCACTGCGAGCCGACCGGACACACACACTCACACACGCACACACACACGCACACACGCACATACACACATACACTCTTTACCTCTCGACTCCTACCAATTAGTCGCCACTTGCGACAGGCAGGGCATTCTTGCCTTGGCCGTATTCTTATCTCTGCAAGCCTAACGGACACATACACACTCACACACACAAGCACGCACACACGCACACACACGCACACACACAAAAACACTTTTCACCTCTCGACTCCTACCAATTAGTCGCCACTTACGACAGGCAGGGCCTTCTTGCCTCGGCCGTATTCTAATCTCTGCGAGCCGAATGGACACACACATACATACACACACACACACTTACACATGCACAAATACACACACACACCCACACACGCACACACACACACATACACTCTTCACCTCTCGACTCCTACCAATTAGTCGCCACTTACGACAGGCAGGGCCTTCTTGCCTTGGCCGTATTTTTATCTCTGCAAGCCGAACGGACACATACACACTCACAAACACAAGCACGCACACACGCACACACACGCACACACACAAAAACACTTTTCACCTCTCGACTCCTACCAATTAGTCGCCACTTACGACAGGCAGGGCCTTCTTGCCTCGGCCGTATTCTTATCTCTGCAAGCCGAACGGACACATACACACTCACACACACACGCACGCACACACGCACACACACAAATACACTCTTCACCTCTCGACTCCTACCCATTAGTCGCCTCTTACGACAGGCATGGCCTTCTTGCCTCTGCCGTATTCTAATCTCTGCGAGCCGAATGGACACACACAAACATACACACACACTTACACACGCACAAACACACACACACCCACACACGCACACACTCACGTACCCTCTTCACCTCTCGACTCCTACCCATTAGTCGCCTCTTACGATAGGCAGGGCCTTCTTGCCTCGGTCGTGCTCTTATCTCTGCAAGCCGAACTAACACACACACATACTCACACACGCACACACACGCACACACTCATACACACATACACTCTTCACCTCCCGACTCCTACTTATTAGTCGCCCCTTACAAGAGGCAGGGCCTTCTTGCCTCGGTTGTATTCTTATCTCTGCAAGCGGAACGGACACACACACACACGCACACACAAACACACGCACTCTCACACGCACACACACGCACATACGCACACACATATACACTCTTCACCACTCGACTCCTACCCATTAGTCGCCTCTTACGACAGGCAGGGCCTTCTTGCCACGGCCGTGTTCTTATCTCTGCGAGCCGACTGGACACACACACTCACACACACAAATACACACACACGCACACACACGCACACACGCACACTTACACACAAATACACTCTTCACCTCTCGACTCCTACCCATTAGTCGCCTCTTACGACAGGCAGGGCCTTCTTGCCACGGCCGTGTTCTTATCTCTGCGAGCCTACTGAACACACACACTCACACACACAAATACACACACACACTCACACACGCACACACACGCACACACGCAAACACACACATACACTCTTCACCTCTCGACTCCTACCCATTAGTCGCCTCTTACGACAGGCAGGGCCTTCTTGCCACGGCCGTGTTCTTATCTCTGCGAGACGACCGGACACACACACACACACCCACACAAGCACACACACGCACACACGCACACGCACACATACACACACATACACTCTTCACCTCTCGACTTCTACCCATTAGTCACCGCTTACGACAGGCAGGGCTTTCTTGGCACGGACGTGTTCTTATCTCTGCGAGCCGACCGGACACACACACTCACACACGCACACACACACGCACACACGCACACACACACATACACTCTTCACCTCTCGACTCCTACCAATTAGTCGCCACTTACGACAGGCAGGCCCTTCTTGCCTCGTCCATAAGCTTATCTCTGCAAGCCGAACGGACACACACACACTCACACACACACGCACGCACACACGCACACACGCACACACACACACACACACACAAATACACTCTTCACCTCTCGACTCCTACCCATTAGTCGCCTCTTACGACAGGCATGGCTTTCTTGCCTCGGCCGTATTCTAATCTCTGCGAGCCGAATGGACACACACATACATACACACACACTTACACACGCACAAACACACACACACACACACGCACACACACATACACTATTCACCTCTCGACTCCTACCTATTAGTCGCCCCATACAAGAGGCAGGGCCTTCTTGCCTCGGCCGTATTCTTATCTCTGCAAGCCAAACAGACACACACACATACACACACAATTACACACGCACACACACGCACACGCCTTTTACGACAGGCAGGGCCTTCTTGCCACGGCCGTGTTCTTATCTCTGCGAGCCGACTGGACACACACACTCACACACACAAATACACACACACACTCATACACGCACACACACGCACACTCACACACACATACACTCTTCACCTCTCGACTCCTACCCATTAGTCGCCTCTTACGACAAGCAGGGCCTTCTTGCCACGGCGGTGTTCTTATCTCTGCAAGCCGAACGGACACACACACACACGCACACACAAGCACGCACACACGCACACACACGCACACACACAAAAACACTTTTCACCTCTCGACTCCTACCAATTAGTCGCCACTTACGACAGGCAGGGCCTTCTTGCCTCTGCCGTATTCCAATCTCTGCGAGCCGAATGGACACACACAAACATACACACACACTTACACACGCACAAACACACACACACCCACACACGCACACACTCACGTACCCTCTTCACCTCTCGACTCCTACCCATTAGTCGCCTCTTACAATAGGCAGGGCCTTCTTGCCTCGGTCGTGCTCTTATCTCTGCAAGCCGAACTAACACACACACATACTCACACACGCACACACACGCACACACTCATACACACATACACTCTTCACCTCTCGACTCCTACTTATTAGTCGCCCCTTACAAGAGTCAGGGCCTTCTTGCCTCGGTTGTATTCTTATCTCTGCAAGCGGAACGGACACACACACACACGCACACACAAACACACGCACTCTCACACGCACACACAAGCACATACGCACACACATATACACTCTTCACCACTCGACTCCTACCCATTAGTCGCCTCTTACGACAGGCAGGGCCTTCTTGCCACGGCCGTGTTCTTAGCTCTGCGAGCCGACTGGACACACACACTCACACACACAAATACACACACACGCACACACACGCACACACGCACACTTACACACAAATACACTCTTCACCTCTCGACTCCTACCCATTAGTCGCCTCTTACGACAGGCAGGGCCTTCTTGCCTCTGCCGTATTCCAATCTCTGCGAGCCGAATGGACACACACAAACATACACACACACTTACACACGCACAAACACACACACACCCACACACGCACACACTCACGTACCCTCTTCACCTCTCGACTCCTACCCATTAGTCGCCTCTTACAATAGGCAGGGCCTTCTTGCCTCGGTCGTGCTCTTATCTCTGCAAGCCGAACTAACACACACACATACTCACACACGCACACACACGCACACACTCATACACACATACACTCTTCACCTCTCGACTCCTACTTATTAGTCGCCCCTTACAAGAGTCAGGGCCTTCTTGCCTCGGTTGTATTCTTATCTCTGCAAGCGGAACGGACACACACACACACGCACACACAAACACACGCACTCTCACACGCACACACAAGCACATACGCACACACATATACACTCTTCACCACTCGACTCCTACCCATTAGTCGCCTCTTACGACAGGCAGGGCCTTCTTGCCACGGCCGTGTTCTTAGCTCTGCGAGCCGACTGGACACACACACTCACACACACAAATACACACACACGCACACACACGCACACACGCACACTTACACACAAATACACTCTTCACCTCTCGACTCCTACCCATTAGTCGCCTCTTACGACAGGCAGGGCCTTCTTGCCACGGCCGTGTTCTTATCTCTGCGAGCCTACTGAACACACACACTCACACACACAAATACACACACACACTCACACACGCAAACACACACATACACTCTTCACCTCTCGACTCCTACCCATTAGTCGCCTCTTACGACAGGCAGGGCCTTCTTGCCACGGCCGTGTTCTTATCTCTGCGAGACGACCGGACACACACACACACCCACACAAGCACACACACGCACACACGCACACGCACACACACACACACACATACACTCTTCACCTCTCGACTTCTACCCATTAGTCACCGCTTACGACAGGCAGGGCTTTCTTGGCACTGACGTGTTCTTATCTCTGCGAGCCGACCGGACACACACACACTCACACACGCACACACACACGCACACACGCACACACACACATACACTCTTCACCTCTCGACTCCTACCAATTAGTCGCCACTTACGACAGGCAGGGCCTTCTTGCCTCGGCCATAAGCTTATCTCTGCAAGCCGAACGGACACACACACACTCACACACACACGCACGCACACACGCACACACACGCACACACACACACACACACACAAATACACTCTTCACCTCTCGACTCCTACCCATTAGTCGCCTCTTACGACAGGCATGGCCTTCTTGCCTCGGCCGTATTCTAATCTCTGCGAGCCGAATGGACACACACATACATACACACACACTTACACACGCACAAACACACACACACACGCACACACACATACACTATTCACCTCTCGACTCCTACCTATTAGTCGCCCCATACAAGAGGCAGGGCCTTCTTGCCTCGGCCGTATTCTTATCTCTGCAAGCCAAACAGACACACACACATACACACACAATTACACACGCACACACACGCACACGCCTTTTACGACAGGCAGGGCCTTCTTGACACGGCCGTGTTCTTATGTCTGCGAGCCGACTGGACACACACACTCACACACACAAATACACACACACACTCATACACGCACACACACGCACACTCACACACACATACACTCTTCACCTCTCGACTCCTACCCATTAGTCGCCTCTTACGACAAGCAGGGCCTTCTTGCCACGGCGGTGTTCTTATCTCTGCAAGCCGAACGGACACACACACACACGCACACACAAACACACGCTCACAGGCATACACGCACACACGCACACGCACACGCACACACTCTCCACCTCTCGACCCCTATCCATTAGTCGCCTCTTAAGACAGGCAGGGCCTTCTTGCCACAGACGTATTTCTATCTCTGCGAGCCGAACGGACACACACACACACTTGCACACACACACACACACACACACACACACACACACATACACACTTCACCTCTCGACTTCTACCAATTAGTCGCTCCTTACAGCAAGCATGGCCTTCTTGCCACGGACGTATTCATATCTCTGCGAGCCGAAGGAATACACACACACATACACACACACATACTCACACACACACGCACACACGCACACACACATACACTCTTCACCTCTCGACTCCTACCCATTAGTCGCCTCTTACGACAGGCATGGCCTTCTTGTCACGGCTGTATTTTTATCTCTGCGAGCAGAAGGGACACACACACATACACACACACATACACACACACATTCACACACACACACGCACGCACACATACACTCTTCACCTCTCGACTCCTACCCATTAGTCGCCCCTTAAGACTGGCATGGCCTTCTTGCCACAGCTGTTTTCTTATCTCTGCGAGCCGAAGGGACACACACACACATACACACACACACACACACTCACAAACACACACACACGCGCAAACACACACATACACACACACATACACACACACATTCACACACGCACACGCACGCACACATACACTCTTCACCTCTCGACTCCTACCTATTAGTCGCCTCTTACGATAGGCAGGGCCTTCTTGCCTCGGTCGTGCTCTTATCTCTGCAAGCCGAACTAACACACACACATACTCACACACGCACACACACGCACACACTCATACACACATACACTCTTCACCTCTCGACTCCTACTTATTAGTCGCCCCTTACAAGAGGCAGGGCTTTCTTGCCTCGGTTGTATTCTTATCTCTGCAAGCGGAACGGACACACACACACACGCACACACAAACACACGCACTCTCACACGCACACACACGCACATACGCACACATATATACACTCTTCACCACTCGACTCCTACCCATTAGTCGCCTCTTACGACAGGCAGGGCCTTCTTGCCACGGCCGTGTTCTTATCTCTGCGAGCCGACTGGACACACACACTCACACACACAAATACACACACACGCACACACACGCACACACGCACACTTACACACAAATACACTCTTCACCTCTCGACTCCTACCCATTAGTCGCCTCTTACGACAGGCAGAACCTTCTTGCCACGGCCGTGTTCTTATCTCTGCGAGCCGACTGGACACACACACACTCACACACACAAATACACACACACATTCACACACGCACACACACGCACACTCACACACACATACACTCTTCACGTCTCGACTCCTACCCATTAGTCGCCTCTTACGACAGGCAGGGCCTTCTTGCCACGGCCGTGTTCTTATCTCTGAGAGCCGACCGGACACACACACACACACTCACACACGCACACACACGCTCACACGCACTTACACATATACACTCTTCACCTCTCGACTCCTACGCAGTCGCCGCTTACGACAGGCAGGGCCTTCTTGGCACAGACGTGTCCTTATCACTGCGAGCCGACCGGACACACACACTCACACACGCACACACACACGCACACACGCACATACACACATACACTCTTTACCTCTCGACTCCTACCAATTAGTCGCCACTTGCGACAGGCAGGGCATTCTTGCCTTGGCCGTATTCTTATCTCTGCAAGCCTAACGGACACATACACACTCACACACACAAGCACGCACACACGCACACACACGCACACACACAAAAACACTTTTCACCTCTCGACTCCTACCAATTAGTCGCCACTTACGACAGGCAGGGCCTTCTTGCCTCGGCCGTATTCTAATCTCTGCGAGCCGAATGGACACACACATACATACACACACACACACTTACACATGCACAAATACACACACACACCCACACACGCACACACACACACATACACTCTTCACCTCTCGACTCCTACCAATTAGTCGCCACTTACGACAGGCAGGGCCTTCTTGCCTTGGCCGTATTTTTATCTCTGCAAGCCGAACGGACACATACACACTCACAAACACAAGCACGCACACACGCACACACACGCACACACACAAAAACACTTTTCACCTCTCGACTCCTACCAATTAGTCGCCACTTACGACAGGCAGGGCCTTCTTGCCTCGGCCGTATTCTTATCTCTGCAAGCCGAACGGACACATACACACTCACACACACACGCACGCACACACGCACACACACAAATACACTCTTCACCTCTCGACTCCTACCCATTAGTCGCCTCTTACGACAGGCATGGCCTTCTTGCCTCTGCCGTATTCTAATCTCTGCGAGCCGAATGGACACACACAAACATACACACACACTTACACAGGCACAAACACACACACACCCACACACGCACACACTCACGTACCCTCTTCACCTCTCGACTCCTACCCATTAGTCGCCTCTTACGATAGGCAGGGCCTTCTTGCCTCGGTCGTGCTCTTATCTCTGCAAGCCGAACTAACACACACACATACTCACACACGCACACACACGCACACACTCATACACACATACACTCTTCACCTCCCGACTCCTACTTATTAGTCGCCCCTTACAAGAGGCAGGGCCTTCTTGCCTCGGTTGTATTCTTATCTCTGCAAGCGGAACGGACACACACACACACGCACACACAAACACACGCACTCTCACACGCACACACACGCACATACGCACACACATATACACTCTTCACCACTCGACTCCTACCCATTAGTCGCCTCTTACGACAGGCAGGGCCTTCTTGCCACGGCCGTGTTCTTATCTCTGCGAGCCGACTGGACACACACACTCACACACACAAATACACACACACGCACACACACGCACACACGCACACTTACACACAAATACACTCTTCACCTCTCGACTCCTACCCATTAGTCGCCTCTTACGACAGGCAGGGCCTTCTTGCCACGGCCGTGTTCTTATCTCTGCGAGCCTACTGAACACACACACTCACACACACAAATACACACACACACTCACACACGCACACACACGCACACACGCAAACACACACATACACTCTTCACCTCTCGACTCCTACCCATTAGTCGCCTCTTACGACAGGCAGGGCCTTCTTGCCACGGCCGTGTTCTTATCTCTGCGAGACGACCGGACACACACACACACACCCACACAAGCACACACACGCACACACGCACACGCACACATACACACACATACACTCTTCACCTCTCGACTTCTACCCATTAGTCACCGCTTACGACAGGCAGGGCTTTCTTGGCACGGACGTGTTCTTATCTCTGCGAGCCGACCGGACACACACACTCACACACGCACACACACACGCACACACGCACACACACACATACACTCTTCACCTCTCGACTCCTACCAATTAGTCGCCACTTACGACAGGCAGGCCCTTCTTGCCTCGTCCATAAGCTTATCTCTGCAAGCCGAACGGACACACACACACTCACACACACACGCACGCACACACGCACACACGCACACACACACACACACACACAAATACACTCTTCACCTCTCGACTCCTACCCATTAGTCGCCTCTTACGACAGGCATGGCTTTCTTGCCTCGGCCGTATTCTAATCTCTGCGAGCCGAATGGACACACACATACATACACACACACTTACACACGCACAAACACACACACACACACACGCACACACACATACACTATTCACCTCTCGACTCCTACCTATTAGTCGCCCCATACAAGAGGCAGGGCCTTCTTGCCTCGGCCGTATTCTTATCTCTGCAAGCCAAACAGACACACACACATACACACACAATTACACACGCACACACACGCACACGCCTTTTACGACAGGCAGGGCCTTCTTGCCACGGCCGTGTTCTTATCTCTGCGAGCCGACTGGACACACACACTCACACACACAAATACACACACACACTCATACACGCACACACACGCACACTCACACACACATACACTCTTCACCTCTCGACTCCTACCCATTAGTCGCCTCTTACGACAAGCAGGGCCTTCTTGCCACGGCGGTGTTCTTATCTCTGCAAGCCGAACGGACACACACACACACGCACACACAAACACATGCTCACAGGCATACACGCACACACGCACACGCACACGCACACACTCTCCACCTCTCGACCCCTATCCATTAGTCGCCTCTTAAGACAGGCAGGGCCTTCTTGCCACAGACGTATTTCTATCTCTGAGAGCCGAACGGACACACACACACACTTGCACACACACACACACACACACACACACACACACACACACACACACACACACATACACACTTCACCTCTCGACTTCTACCAATTAGTCGCTCCTTACAGCAAGCATGGCCTTCTTGCCACGGACGTATTTATATCTCTGCGAGCCGAAGGAATACACACACACACATACACACACACATACTCACACACACACGCACACACGCACACACACATACACTCTTCACCTCTCGACTCCTACCCATTAGTCGCCTCTTACGACA
Organism: Diabrotica undecimpunctata; assembly: GCF_040954645.1. NCBI lineage: Eukaryota > Metazoa > Arthropoda > Insecta > Coleoptera > Chrysomelidae > Diabrotica > Diabrotica undecimpunctata. Next base: position 91,365 of record NW_027312005.1, read on the forward strand.
GGCATGGCCTTCTTGTCACGGCTGTATTTTTATCTCTGCGAGCAGAAGGGACACACAGACATACACACACACATACACACACACATTCACACACACACACGCACGCACACATACACTCTTCACCTCTCGACTCCTACCCATTAGTCGCCCCTTAAGACTGGCATGGCCTTCTTGCCACGGCTGTTTTCTTATCTCTGCGAGCCGAAGGGACACACACACACATACACACACACACACACACACTCACAAACACACACACAGGCGCAAACACGCACGCACACACGCACACACACACGCACACACGCACGCACACACGCACACACATACACTTACACACGCACACACACACGCACACACGCACACACACATACACTCTTCACCTCTCGACTCCTACCTATTAGTCGCCTCTTACGATAGGCAGGGCCTTCTTGCCTCGGTCGTGCTCTTATCTCTGCAAGCGGAACGGACACACACACACGCACACACAAACACACGCACTCTCACACGCACACACACGCACATACGCACACATATATACACTCTTCACCACTCGACTCCTACCTATTAGTCGCCTCTTACGACAGGCAGGGCCATCTTGCCACGGCCGTGTTCTTATCTCTGCGAGCCGACTGGACACACACAATCACACACACAAATACACACACACGCACACACGCACACTTACACACAAATACACTCTTCACCTCTCGACTCCTACCCATTAGTCGCCTCTTACGACAGGCAGAACCTTCTTGTCACGGCCGTGTTCTTATCTCTGCGAGCCGACTGGACACACACACACTCACACACACAAATACACACACACATTCACACACGCACACACACGCACACACTCATACACACATACACTCTTCACCTCTCGACTCCTACTTATTAGTCGCCCCTTACAAGAGGCAGGGCCTTCTTGCCTCGGTTTTACTCTTATCTCTGCAAGCGGAACGGACACACACACACGCACACACAAACACACGCACTCTCACACGCACACACACGCACATACGCACACATATATACACTCTTCACCACTCGACTCCTACCTATTAGTCGCCTCTTACGACAGGCAGGGCCATCTTGCCACGGCCGTGTTCTTATCTCTGCGAGCCGACTGGACACACACAATCACACACACAAATACACACACACGCACACACGCACACTTACACACAAATACACTCTTCACCTCTCGACTCCTACCCATTAGTCGCCTCTTACGACAGGCAGAACCTTCTTGTCACGGCCGTGTTCTTATCTCTGCGAGCCGACTGGACACACACACACTCACACACACAAATACACACACACATTCACACACGCACACACACGCACACACACGCACACTCACACACACATACACTCTTCACGTCTCGACTCCTACCCATTAGTCGCCTCTTACGACAGGCAGGGCCTTCTTGCCACGGCCGTGTTCTTATCTCTGAGAGCCGACCGGACACACAGACACACTCACACACGCACACACACGCTCACACGCACTTACACATATACACTCTTCACCTCTCGACTCCTACGCAGTAGTCGCCGCTTACGACAGGCAGGGCCTTCTTGGCACAGACGTGTCCTTATCACTGCGAGACGACCGGACACACACACTCACACACGCACACACACACGCACACACGCACACACCCACATACACTCTTCACCTCTCGACTCCTACCAATTAGTCGCCACTTACGACAGGCAGGGCATTCTTGCCTTGGCTGTATTCTTATCTCTGCAAGCGTAACGGACACATACACACTCACACACACAAGCACGCACACACGCACACACACGCACACACACAAAAACACTTTTTACCTCTCGACTCCTACCAATTAGTCGCCACTTACGACAGGCAGGGCATTCTTGCCTTGGCTGTATTCTTATCTCTGCAAGCGTAACGGACACATACACACTCACACACACAAGCACGCACACACGCACACACACGCACACACACAAAAACACTTTTTACCTCTCGACTCCTACCAATTAGTCGCCACTTACGACAGGCAGGGCCTTCTTGCCTCGGCCGTATTCTAATCTCTGCGAGCCGAATGGACACACACATACATACACACACACACACACTCACACACGCACACACACGGACACACGCAAACACACACATACACTCTTCACCTCTCGACTCCTACCCATTAGTCGCCTCTTACGACAGGCAGGGCCTTCTTGCCACGGCCGTGTTCTTATCTCTGCGAGACGACCGAACACACACACACACACCCACACAAGCACACACACGCACACACGGACACGCACACACACACATACACTCTTCACCTCTCGACTTCTACCCATTAGTCACCGCTTACGACAGGCAGGGCTTTCTTGGCACGGACGTGTTCTTATCTCTGCGAGCCGACCGGACACACACACACTCACACACGCACACACACACATACACTCTTCACCTCTCGACTCCTACCAATTAGTCGCCACTTACGACAGGCAGGGCCTTCTTGCCTCGTCCATAAGCTTATCTCTGCAAGCCGAACGGACACACACACACTCACACACACACGCACGCACACACGCACACACACGCACACACACACACACACAAATACACTCTTCACCTCTCGACTCCTACCCA
>NW_027312006.1:0-40000 GCF_040954645.1 Diabrotica undecimpunctata
AAGAACGAGCGGCCAATTTTATGTAGGAAATGTGTATTCGCTTGACTCTCGGACCAAAATTGACGCCAATATAGCCGATTAACGAAATTTGATAAAATCCAATTTTCTACAGTTTTTTCAATTTTCCGGCAAAAAAATGCATAATTTCTGGCCACGTGTTTACATTTGTTTAATCAGCAAGTCACCCTTAATCGAAATAATTCAAATTTCAAACAAAATATACACTTTTAATTTTCACGAAATTTTCAGCAAGTACAAACATCCAAGTGGAAATTTTTCTCACGAACCGTAAGATGTAGGAAAATTCTGAGTATGGCAGAAGAACGAGCGGCCAATTTTATGTAGGAAATGTGTAGTCGCTTGACTCTCGGACCAAAATTGACGCCAATATAGCCGATTAACGAAATTTGATAAAAATCCAATTTTCTACAGTTTTTTCGATTTTCCGGCAAAAAAATGCATAATTTCTGGCCACGTGTTTACATTTGTTTAATCAGCAAGTCACCCTTAATCGAAATAATTCAAATTTTAAACAAAATATACACTTTTAATTTTCACGAAATTTTCAGCAAGTACAAACATCCAAGTGGAAATTTTTCTCACGAACCGTAAGATGTAGGAAAATTCTGAGTATGGCAGAAGAACGAGCGGCCAATTTTATGTAGGAAATGTGTATTCGCTTGACTCTCGGACCAAAATTGACGCCAATATAGCCGATTAACGAAATTTGATAAAAATCCAATTTTCTACAGTTTTTTCGATTTTCCGGCAAAAAAATGCATAATTTCTGGCCACGTGTTTACATTTGTTTAATCAGCAAGTCACCCTTAATCGAAATAATTCAAATTTTAAACAAAATATACACTTTTAATTTTCACGAAATTTTCAGCATATACAAACATCCAAGTGGAAATTTTTCTCACGAACCGTAAGATGTAGGAAAATTCTGAGTATGGCAGAAGAACGAGCGGCCAATTTTATGTAGGAAATGTGTATTCGCTTGACTCTCGGACCAAAATTGACGCCAATATAGCCGATTAACCAAATTTGATAAAAATCCAAGGGTACCCCCTTGGAAAATTTTTTCCAAATTTTCCAGAAAAAAAAATTTTGTTTAATGTTTTGGTACATGCTCTTGGTCCAGCTTATTCCAAACATGTGTTTTTTTCTAATCCCTTAACCCCAGTTTGCCGAAAAAGAGGAAAAATCGAATTAAAAAATTACAGTTTTTTCGGTTTTCCGGCAAAACGGTCCATAATTTTTAGCCACATGTTTGGATTTTTTTAATCAGCAAGTCACCCTTAATCGAAATAATTCAAATTTTAAACAAAATATTCACTTTTAATTTTCACGAAATTTTCAGCAAGTACAAACATCCAAGTGGAAATTTTTCTCACGAACCGTAAGATGTAGGAAAATTCTGATTATGGCAGAAGAACGAGCGGCCAATTTTATGTAGGAAATGTGTATTCGCTTGACTCTCGGACCAAAATTGACGCCAATATAGCCGATTAACGAAATTTGATAAAAATCCAATTTTCTACAGTTTTTTCAATTTTCCGGCAAAAAAATGCATAATTTCTGGCCACGTGTTTACATTTGTTTAATCAGCAAGTCACCCTTAATCGAAATAATTCAAATTTTAAACAAAATATACACTTTTAATTGTCACGAAATTTTCAGCATATACAAACATCCAAGTGGAAATTTTTCTCACGAACCGTAAGATGTAGGAAAATTCTGAGTATGTCAGAAGAACGAGCGGCCAATTTTATGTAGGAAATGTGTATTCGCTTGACTCTCGGACCAAAATTGACGCCAATATAGCCGATTAACGAAATTTGATAAAAATCCAATTTTCTACAGTTTTTTCGATTTTCCGGCAAAAAAATGCATAATTTCTGGCCACGTGTTTACATTTGTTTAATCAGCAAGTCACCCTTAATCGAAATAATTCAAATTTTAAACAAAATATACACTTTTAATTTTCACGAAATTTTCAGCAAGTACAAACATCCAAGTGGAAATTTTTCTCACGAACCGTAAGATGTAGGAAAATTCTGAGTATGGCAGAAGAACGAGCGGCCAATTTTATGTAGGAAATGTGTATTCGCTTGACTCTCGGACCAAAATTGACGCCAATATAGCCGATTAACGAAATTTGATAAAAATCCAATTTTCTACAGTTTTTTCGATTTTCCGGCAAAAAAATGCATAATTTCTGGCCACGTGTTTACATTTGTTTAATCAGCAAGTCACCGTTAATCGAAATAATTCAAATTTTAAACAAAATATACACTTTTAATTTTCACGAAATTTTCAGCATATACAAACATACAAGTGGAAATTTTTCTCACGAACTGTAAGATGTAGGAAAATTCTGAGTATGGCAGAAGAACGAGCGGCCAATTTTATGTAGGAAATGTGTATTCGCTTGACTCTCGGACCAAAATTGACGCCAATATAGCCGATTAACCAAATTTGATAAAAATCCAAGGGTACCCCCTTGGAAAATTTTTTCCAAATTTTCCAGAAAAAAAATTTTGTTTAATGTTTTGGTACATGCTCTTGGTCCAGCTTATTCCAAACATGTGTTTTTTTCTAATCCCTTAACCCCAGTTTGCCGAAAAAGAGGAAAATCGAATTAAAAAATTTACAGTTTTTTCGGTTTTCCGGCAAAACGGTCCATAATTTTTAGCCACATGTTTGGATTTTTTTAATCAGCAAGTCACCCTTAATCGAAATAATTCAAATTTTAAACAAAATATTCACTTTTAATTTTCACGAAATTTTCAGCAAGTACAAACATCCAAGTGGAAATTTTTCTCACGAACCGTAAGATGTAGGAAAATTCTGATTATGGCAGAAGAACGAGCGGCCAATTTTATGTGGGAAATGTGTATTCGCTTGACTCTCGGACCAAAATTGACGCCAATATAGCCGATTAACGAAATTTGATAAAAATCCAATTTTCTACAGTTTTTCAATTTTCCGGCAAGAAAAAGCATAATTTCTGGCCACGTGTTTACATTTGTTTAATCAGCAAGTCACCCTTAATCGAAATAATTCAAATTTTAAACAAAATATACACTTTTAATTGTCACGAAATTTTCAGCATATACAAACATCCAAGTGGAAATTTTTCTCACGAACCGTAAGATGTAGGAAAATTCTGAGTATGGCAGAAGAACGAGCGGCCAATTTTATGTAGGAAATGTGTATTCGCTTGACTCTCGGACCAAAATTGACGCCAATATAGCCGATTAACGAAATTTGATAAAAATCCAATTTTCTACAGTTTTTTCAATTTTCCGGCAAAAAAATGCATAATTTCTGGCCACGTGTTTACATTTGTTTAATCAGCAAGTCACCCTTAATCGAAATAATTCAAATTTCAAACAAAATATACACTTTTAATTTTCACGAAATTTTCAGCAAGTACAAACATCCAAGTGGAAATTTTTCTCACGAACCGTAAGATGTAGGAAAATTCTGAGTATGGCAGAAGAACGAGCGGCCAATTTTATGTAGGAAATGTGTATTGGCTTGACTCTCGGATCAAAATTGACGCCAATATAGCCGATTAACCAAATTTGATAAAAATCCAAGGGTACCCCTTGGAAAATTTTTTCCAAATTTTCCAAAAAAAAAAATTTTGTTTAATGTTTTGGTACATGCTCTTGGTCCAGCTTATTCCAAACATGTGTTTTTTTCTAATCCCTTAACCCCAGTTTGCCGGAAAAGAGGAAAAATCAAATTAGAAAATTTACAGTTTTTTCGGTTTTCCGGCAAAACGGTCCATAATATTTAGCCACATGTTTAAATTTTTTTAATCAGCAAGTCACCCTTAATCGAAATAATTCAAATTTTAAACAAAATATTCACTTTTAATTTTCACGAAATTTTCAGCAAGTACAAACATCCAAGTGGAAATTTTTCTCACGAACCGTAAGATGTAGGAAAATTCTGAGTATGGCAGAAGAACGAGCGGCCAATTTTATGTAGGAAATGTGTATTCGCTTGACTCTCGGACCAAAATTGACGCCAATATCGCCGATTAACGAAATTTGATAAAAATCCAATTTTCTACAGTTTTTTCGATTTTCCGGCAAAAAAATGCATAATTTCTGGCCACGTGTTTACATTTGTTTAATCAGCAAGTCACCCTTAATCGAAATAATTCAAATTTTAAACAAAATATACACTTTTAATTTTCACGAAATTTTCAGCAAGTACAAACATCCAAGTGGAAATTTTTCTCACGAACCGTAAGATGTAGGAAAATTCTGAGTATGGCTGAAGAACGAGCGGCCAATTTTATGTAGGAAATGTGTATTCGCTTGACTCTCGGACCAAAATTGACGATAATATAGCCGATTAACCAAATTTGATAAAAATCCAATTTTCTACAGTTTTTTCGATTTTCCGGCAAAAAAATGCATAATTTCTGGCCATGTGTTTACATTTATTTAATCAGCAAGTCACGCTTAATCCAAATAATTCAAATTTTAAACAAAATATACACTTTTAATTTTCACGAAATTTTCAGCAAAGAACAAACATCCAAGTGGAAATTTTTCTCACGAACCGTAAGATGTAGGAAAATTCTGAGTATGGCAGAAAAACGAGCGGCCAATTTTATGTAGGAAATGTGTATTCGCTTGACTCTCGGACCAAAATTGACGCCAATATAGCCGATTAACGAAATTTGATAAAAATCCAATTTTCTACAGTTTTTTCGATTTTCCGGAAAAAAAATGCATAATTTCTGGCCACGGGTTTACATTTGTTTAATCAGCAAGTCACCCTTAATCGAAATAATTCAAATTTTAAACAAAATATACACTTTTAATTTTCACGAAATTTCAGCAAGTACAAACATCCAAGTGAAAATTTTTCTCACGAACCGTAAGATGTAGGAAAATTCTGATTATGGCAGAAGAACGAGCGGCCAATTTTATGTAGGAAATGTGTATTCGCTTGACTCTCGGACCAAAATTGACGCCAATATAGCAGATTAATCAAATTTGATAAAAATCCAATTTTCTACAGTTTTTTCGATTTTCCGGCAAAAAAATGCATAATTTCTGGCCACGTGTTTACATTTGTTTAATCAGCAAGTCACCCTTAATCGAAATCATTCAAATTTTAAACAAAATATACACTTTTAATTTTCACGAAATTTTCAGTAAGTACAAACATCCAAGTGGAAATTTTTCTCACGAACCGTAAGATGTAGGAAAATTATGAGTATGGCAGAAGAACGAGCGGCCAATTTTATGTAGGAAATGTGTATTCGCTTGACTCTCGGACCAAAATTGACTCCAATATAGCCGATTAACGAAATTTGATAAAAATCTAATTTTCTACAGTTTTTTCGATTTTCCGGCAAAAAAATGCATAATTTTTGGCCACGTGTTTACATTTGTTTAATCAGCAAGTCACCCTTAATCGAAATAATTCGAATTTTAAACAAAATATACACTTTTAATTTTAACGAAATTTTCAGCAAGTACAAACATCCAAGTGGAAATTTTTCTCACGAACCGTAAGATGTAGGAAAATTCTGAGTATGGCAGAAGAACGAGCGGCCAATTTTATGTAGGGAATGTGTATTCGCTTGACTCTCGGACCAAAATTGACACCAATATAGCCGATTAACCAAATTTGATAAAAATCCAAGGGTACCCCTTTGGAAAATTTTTTCCAAATTTTCCAGAAAAAAAAATTTTGTTTAATGTTTTGGTACATGCTCTTGGTCCAGCTTATTCTAAACATGTGTTTTTTTCTAATCCCTTAACCCCAGTCTGCCGGAAAAGAGGAAAAATCGAATTAAAAAATTTACAGTTTTTTCGGTTTTCCGGCAAAACGGTCCATAATTTTTAGCCACATGTTTAGATTTTTTTAATCAGCAAGTCACCCTTAATCGAAATAATTCAAATTTTAAACAAAATATTCACTTTTAATTTTCACGAAATTTTCAGCAAGTACAAACATCCAAGTGGAAATTTTTCTCACGAACCGTAAGATGTAGGAAAATTATGATTATGGCAGAAGAACGAGCGGCCAATTTCATGTAGGAAATGTGTATTCGCTTGACTCTCGGACCAAAATTGACGCCAATATAGCCGATTAACGAAATTTGATAAAAATCCAATTTTCTATAGTTTTTTCGATTTTCCGGCAAAAAAATGCATAATTTCTGGCCACGTGTTTACATTTGTTTAATCAGCAAGTCACCCTTAATCGAAATAATTCAAATTTTAAACAAAATATACACTTTTTATTTTCACGAAATTTTCAGTAAGTACAAACATCCAAGTGGAAATTTTTCTCACGAACCGTAAGATGTAGGAAAATTCTGAGTATGGCAGAAGAACGAGCGGCCAATTTTATGTAGGAAATGTGTATTCGCTTGACTCTCGGACCAAAATTGACTCCAATATAGCCGATTAACGAAATTTGATAAAAATCCAATTTTCTACAGTTTTTTCGATTTTCCGGCAAAAAAATGCATAATTTTTGGCCACGTGTTTACATTTGTTTAATCAGCAAGTCACCCTTAATCGAAATAATTCAAATTTTAAACAAAATATACACTTTTAATTTTCACGAAATTTTCAGCAAGTACAAACATCCAAGTGGAAATTTTTCTCACGAACCGTAAGATGTAGGAAAATTCTGAGTATGGCAGAAGAACGAGCGGCCAATTTTATGTAGGAAATGTGTACTCGCTTGATTCTCGGACCAAAATTGACACCAATATAGCCGATTAACCAAATTTGATAAAAATCCAAGGGTACCCCCTTGGAAAATTTTTTCCAAATTTTCCAGAAAAAAAAATTTTGTTTAATGTTTTGGTACATGCTCTTGGTCCAGCTTATTCCAAACATGTTTTTTTTCTAATCCCTTAACCCCAGTTTGCCGGAAAAGAGGAAAAATCGAATTAAAAAATTTACAGTTTTTTCGGTTTTCCGGCAAAACGGTCCATAATTTTTAGCCACATGTTTAGATTTTTTTAATCAGCAAGTCAGCCTTAATCGAAATAATTCAAATTTTAAACAAAATATTCACTTTTAATTTTCACGAAATTTTCAGCAAGTACAAACATCCAAGTGGAAATTTTTCTCACGAACCGTAAGATGTAGGAAAATTATGATTATGGCAGAAGAACGAGCGGCCAATTTTATGTAGGAAATGTGTATTCGCTTGACTCTCGGACCAAAATTGACGCCAATATAGCCGATTAATGAAATTTGATAAAAATCCAATTTTCTATAGTTTTTTCGATTTTCCGGCAAAAAAATGCATAATTTCTGGCCACGTGTTTACATTTGTTTAATCAGCAAGTCACTCTTAATCGAAATAATTCAAATTTTAAACAAAATATACACTTTTAATTTTAACGAAATTTTCAGCAAGTACAAACATCCAAGTGGAAATTTTTCTCACGAACCGTAAGATGTAGGAAAATTCTGAGTATGGCAGAAGAACGAGCGGCCAATTTTATGTAGGGAATGTGTATTCGCTTGACTCTCGGACCAAAATTGACACCAATATAGCCGATTAACCAAATTTGATAAAAATCCAAGGGTACCCCTTTGGAAAATTTTTTCCAAATTTTCCAGAAAAAAAAATTTTGTTTAATGTTTTGGTACATGCTCTTGGTCCAGCTTATTCTAAACATGTGTTTTTTTCTAATCCCTTAACCCCAGTCTGCGGAAAAGAGGAAAAATCGAATTAAAAAATTTACAGTTTTTTCGGTTTTCCGGCAAAACGGTCCATAATTTTTAGCCACATGTTTAGATTTTTTTAATCAGCAAGTCACCCTTAATCGAAATAATTCAAATTTTAAACAAAATATTCACTTTTAATTTTCACGAAATTTTCAGCAAGTACAAACATCCAAGTGGAAATTTTTCTCACGAACCGTAAGATGTAGAAAAATTATGATTATGGCAGAAGAACGAGCGGCCAATTTCATGTAGGAAATGTGTATTCGCTTGACTCTCGGACCAAAATTGACGCCAATATAGCCGATTAACGAAATTTGATAAAAATCCAATTTTCTATAGTTTTTTCGATTTTCCGGCAAAAAAATGCATAATTTCTGGCCACGTGTTTACATTTGTTTAATCAGCAAGTCACCCTTAATCGAAATAATTCAAATTTTAAACAAAATATACACTTTTAATTTTCACGAAATTTTCAGTAAGTACAAACATCCAAGTGGAAATTTTTCTCACGAACCGCAAGATGTAGGAAAATTCTGAGTATGGCAGAAGAACGAGCGGCCAATTTTATGTAGGAAATGTGTATTCGCTTGACTCTCGGACCAAAATTGACTCCAATATAGCCGATTAACGAAATTTGATAAAAATCCAATTTTCTACAGTTTTTTCGATTTTCCGGCAAAAAAATGCATAATTTTTGGCCACGTGTTTACATTTGTTTAATCAGCAAGTCACCCTTAATCGAAATAATTCAAATTTTAAACAAAATATACACTTTTAATTTTCACGAAATTTTCAGCAAGTACAAACATCCAAGTGGAAATTTTTCTCACGAACCGTAAGATGTAGGAAAATTCTGAGTATGGCAGAAGAACGAGCGGCCAATTTTATGTAGGAAATGTGTATTCGCTTGATTCTCGGACCAAAATTGACACCAATATAGCCGATTAACCAAATTTGATAAAAATCCAAGGGTACCCCCTTGGAAAATTTTTTCCAAATTTTCCAGAAAAAAAAAAATTTGTTTAATGTTTTGGTACATGCTCTTGGTCCAGCTTATTCCAAACATGTTTTTTTTTCTAATCCCTTAACCCCAGTTTGCCGGAAAAGAGGAAAAATCGAATTAAAAAATTTACAGTTTTTTCGGTTTTCCGGCAAAACGGTCCATAATTTTTAGCCACATGTTTAGATTTTTTTAATCAGCAAGTCAGCCTTAATCGAAATAATTCAAATTTTAAACAAAATATTCACTTTTAATTTTCACGAAATTTTCAGCAAGTACAAACATCCAAGTGGAAATTTTTCTCACGAACCGTAAGATGTAGGAAAATTATGATTATGGCAGAAGAACGAGCGGCCAATTTTATGTAGGAAATGTGTATTCGCTTGACTCTCGGACCAAAATTGACGCCAATATAGCCGATTAACGAAATTTGATAAAAATCCAATTTTCTATAGTTTTTTCGATTTTCCGGCAAAAAAATGCATAATTTCTGGCCACGTGTTTACATTTGTTTAATCAGCAAGTCACTCTTAATCGAAATAATTCAAATTTTAAACAAAATATACACTTTTAATTTTCACGAAATTTTCAGCAAGTACAAACATCCAAGTGGAAATTTTTCTCACGAACCGTAAGATGTAGGAAAATTCTGAGTATGGCAGAAGAACGAGCGGCCAATTTTATGTAGGGAATGTGTATTCGCTTGACTCTCGGACCAAAATTGACACCAATATAGCCGATTAACCAAATTTGATAAAAATCCAAGGGTACCCCTTTGGAAAATTTTTTCCAAATTTTCCAGAAAAAAAAATTTTGTTTAATGTTTTGGTACATGCTCTTGGTCCAGCTTATTCTAAACATGTGTTTTTTTCTAATCCCTTAACCCCAGTCTGCCGGAAAAGAGGAAAAATCGAATTAAAAAATTTACAGTTTTTTCGGTTTTCCGGCAAAACGGTCCATAATTTTTAGCCACATGTTTAGATTTTTTTAATCAGCAAGTCACCCTTAATCGAAATAATTCAAATTTTAAACAAAATATACACTTTTAATTTTCACGAAATTTTCAGCAAGTACAAACATCCAAGTGGAAATTTTTCTCACGAACCGTAAGATGTAGGAAAATTCTGAGTATGGCAGAAGAACGAGCGGCCAATTTTATGTAGGAAATGTGTACTCGCTTGATTCTCGGACCAAAATTGACACCAATATAGCCGATTAACCAAATTTGATAAAAATCCAAGGGTACCCCCTTGGAAAATTTTTTCCAAATTTTCCAGAAAAAAAAATTTTGTTTAATGTTTTGGTACATGCTCTTGGTCCAGCTTATTCCAAACATGTTTTTTTTCTAATCCCTTAACCCCAGTTTGCCGGAAAAGAGGAAAAATCGAATTAAAAAATTTACAGTTTTTTCGGTTTTCCGGCAAAACGGTCCATAATTTTTAGCCACATGTTTAGATTTTTTTAATCAGCAAGTCAGCCTTAATCGAAATAATTCAAATTTTAAACAAAATATTCACTTTTAATTTTCACGAAATTTTCAGCAAGTACAAACATCCAAGTGGAAATTTTTCTCACGAACCGTAAGATGTAGGAAAATTATGATTATGGCAGAAGAACGAGCGGCCAATTTTATGTAGGAAATGTGTATTCGCTTGACTCTCGGACCAAAATTGACGCCAATATAGCCGATTAATGAAATTTGATAAAAATCCAATTTTCTATAGTTTTTTCGATTTTCCGGCAAAAAAATGCATAATTTCTGGCCACGTGTTTACATTTGTTAAATCAGCAAGTCACTCTTAATCGAAATAATTCAAATTTTAAACAAAATATACACTTTTAATTTTAACGAAATTTTCAGCAAGTACAAACATCCAAGTGGAAATTTTTCTCACGAACCGTAAGATGTAGGAAAATTCTGAGTATGGCAGAAGAACGAGCGGCCAATTTTATGTAGGGAATGTGTATTCGCTTGACTCTCGGACCAAAATTGACACCAATATAGCCGATTAACCAAATTTGATAAAAATCCAAGGGTACCCCTTTGGAAAATTTTTTCCAAATTTTCCAGAAAAAAAAATTTTGTTTAATGTTTTGGTACATGCTCTTGGTCCAGCTTATTCTAAACATGTGTTTTTTTCTAATCCCTTAACCCCAGTCTGCCGGAAAAGAGGAAAAATCGAATTAAAAAATTTACAGTTTTTTCGGTTTTCCGGCAAAACGGTCCATAATTTTTAGCCACATGTTTAGATTTTTTTAATCAGCAAGTCACCCTTAATCGAAATAATTCAAATTTTAAACAAAATATTCACTTTTAATTTTCACGAAATTTTCAGCAAGTACAAACATCCAAGTGGAAATTTTTCTCACGAACCGTAAGATGTAGAAAAATTATGATTATGGCAGAAGAACGAGCGGCCAATTTCATGTAGGAAATGTGTATTCGCTTGACTCTCGGACCAAAATTGACGCCAATATAGCCGATTAACGAAATTTGATAAAAATCCAATTTTCTATAGTTTTTTCGATTTTCCGGCAAAAAAATGCATAATTTCTGGCCACGTGTTTACATTTGTTTAATCAGCAAGTCACCCTTAATCGAAATAATTCAAATTTTAAACAAAATATACACTTTTAATTTTCACGAAATTTTCAGTAAGTACAAACATCCAAGTGGAAATTTTTCTCACGAACCGTAAGATGTAGGAAAATTCTGAGTATGGCAGAAGAACGAGCGGCCAATTTTATGTAGGAAATGTGTATTCGCTTGACTCTCGGACCAAAATTGACTCCAATATAGCCGATTAACGAAATTTGATAAAAATCCAATTTTCTACAGTTTTTCGATTTTCCGGCAAAAAAATGCATAATTTTTGGCCACGTGTTTACATTTGTTTAATCAGCAAGTCACCCTTAATCGAAATAATTCAAATTTTAAACAAAATATACACTTTTAATTTTCACGAAATTTTCAGCAAGTACAAACATCCAAGTGGAAATTTTTCTCACGAACCGTAAGATGTAGGAAAATTCTGAGTATGGCAGAAGAACGAGCGGCCAATTTTATGTAGGAAATGTGTATTCGCTTGATTCTCGGACCAAAATTGACACCAATATAGCCGATTAACCAAATTTGATAAAAATCCAAGGGTACCCCCTTGGAAAATTTTTTCCAAATTTTCCAGAAAAAAAAAAATTTGTTTAATGTTTTGGTACATGCTCTTGGTCCAGCTTATTCCAAACATGTTTTTTTTTCTAATCCCTTAACCCCAGTTTGCCGGAAAAGAGGAAAAATCGAATTAAAAAATTTACAGTTTTTTCGGTTTTCCGGCAAAACGGTCCATAATTTTTAGCCACATGTTTAGATTTTTTTAATCAGCAAGTCAGCCTTAATCGAAATAATTCAAATTTTAAACAAAATATTCACTTTTAATTTTCACGAAATTTTCAGCAAGTACAAACATCCAAGTGGAAATTTTTCTCACGAACCGTAAGATGTAGGAAAATTATGATTATGGCAGAAGAACGAGCGGCCAATTTTATGTAGGAAATGTGTATTCGCTTGACTCTCGGACCAAAATTGACGCCAATATAGCCGATTAACGAAATTTGATAAAAATCCAATTTTCTATAGTTTTTTCGATTTTCCGGCAAAAAAATGCATAATTTCTGGCCACGTGTTTACATTTGTTTAATCAGCAAGTCACTCTTAATCGAAATAATTCAAATTTTAAACAAAATATACACTTTTAATTTTCACGAAATTTTCAGCAAGTACAAACATCCAAGTGGAAATTTTTCTCACGAACCGTAAGATGTAGGAAAATTCTGAGTATGGCAGAAGAACGAGCGGCCAATTTTATGTAGGAAATGTGTATTCGCTTGACTCTCGGACCAAAATTGACGCCAATATAGCAGATTAACCAAATTTGATAAAAATCCAATTTTCTACAGTTTTTTCGATTTTCCGGCAAAAAAATGCATAATTTCTTGCCACGTGTTTACATTTGTTTAATCAGCAAGTCACCCTTAATCGAAATAATTCAAATTTTAAACAAAATATTCACTTATAATTTTCACGAAATTTTCAGCAAGTACAAACACTCAAGTGGAAATTTTTCTCACGAACCGTAAGATGTAGGAAAATTCTGATTATGGCAGATGAACAAGCGGCCAAATTTATGTAGGAAATGTGTATTCGCTTGACCCTCGGACCAAAATTGACGCCAATATAGCCGATTAACGAAATTTGATAAAAATCCAATTTTCTACAGTTTTTTCGATTTTCCGGCAAAAAAATGCATAATTTCTGGCCACGTGTTTACATTTGTTTAATCAGCAAGTCACCCTTAATCGAAATAATTCAAATTTTAAACAAAATATACACTTTTAATTTTCACGAAATTTTCAGCAAGTACAAACATCCAAGTGGAAATTTTTCTCACGAACCGTAAGATGTAGGAAAATTCTGAGTATGGCAGAAGAACGAGCGGCCAATTTTATGTAGGAAATGTGTATTGGCTTGACTCTCGGACCAAAATTGACGCCAATATAGCCGATTAACCAAATTTGATAAAAATCCAAGGGTACCCCCTTGGAAAAATTTTTCGAAATTTTCCAGAAAAAAAAATTTTGTTTAATGTTTTGGTACATGCTCTTGGTCCAGCTTATTCCAAACATGTGTTTTTTTCTAATCCCTTAACCCCAGTTTGCCGGAAAAGAGGAAAAATCGAATTAAAAAATTTACAGTTTTCTCGGTTTTCCGGCAAAACGGTCCATAATTTTTAGCCACATGTTTAGATTTTAAAAAGGCAAGTCACCCTTAATCGAAATAATTCAAATTTTAAACAAAATATTCACTTTTAATTTTCACGAAATTTTCAGCAAGTACAAACATCCAACTGGAAATTTTTCTCACGAACCGTAAGATGTAGGAAAATTCTGATTATGGCAGAAGAACGAGCTGCCAATTTTATGTAGGAAATGTGTATTCGCTTGACTCTCGGACCAAAATTGACGCTAATATAGCCGATTAACGAAATTTGATAAAAATCCAATTTTCTACAGTTTTTTCGATTTTCCGGCAAAAAAATGCATAATTTCTGGCCACGTGTTTACATTTGTTTAATCAGCAAGTCACCCTTAATCGAAATAATTCAAATTTTAAACAAAATATACACTTTTAATTTTCACGAAATTTTCAGCAAGTACAAACATCCAAGTGGAAATTTTTCTCACGAACCGTAAGATGTAGGAAAATTCTGAGTATGGCAG
The DNA here is from genome assembly GCF_040954645.1 of Diabrotica undecimpunctata. Classification (NCBI taxonomy): domain Eukaryota; kingdom Metazoa; phylum Arthropoda; class Insecta; order Coleoptera; family Chrysomelidae; genus Diabrotica; species Diabrotica undecimpunctata. Next base: position 14,011 of record NW_027312006.1, read on the forward strand.
AAGAACGAGCGGCCAATTTTATGTAGGAAATGTGTATTCGCTTGACTCTAGGACCAAAATTGACGCCAATATAGCCGATTAACAAAATTTGATAAAAATCCAATTTTCTACAGTTTTTTCGATTTTCCGGCAAAAAAATGCATAATTTCTGACCACGTGTTTACATTTGTTTAATCAGCAAGTCACCCTTAATCGAAATAATTCAAATTTTAAACAAAATATTATACACTTTTAATTTTCACGAAATTTTCAGCAAGTACAAACATCCAAGTGGAAGTTTTTCTCACGAACCGTAAGATGTAGGAAAATTCTGAGTATGGCAGAAGAACGAGCGGCCAATTTTATGTAGGAAATTTGTATTCGCTTGACTCTCGGACCAAAATTGACGCCAATATAGCCGATTAACCAAATTTGATAAAAATACAATTTTCTACAGTTTTTTCGATTTTCCGGCAAAAAAATGCATAATTTCTGGCCACGTGTTTACATTTGTTTAATCAGCAAGTCACCCTTAATCGAAATAATTCAAATTTTAAACAAAATATACACTTTTAATTTTCACGAAATTTTCAGCAAGTACAAACATCCAAGTGGAAATTTTTTTTACGAATAGTAAGATGTAGGAAAATTATGAGTATGGCAGAAGAACGAGCGGCCAATTTTATGTAGGAAATGTGTATTCGCTTGACTCTCGGACCAAAATTGACGCCAATATTGCCGATTAACCAAATTTGATAAAAAAATTTTTCCAAATTTTCCAGAAAAAAAAATTTTGTTTATTGTTTTGGTACATGCTCTTGGTCCAGCTTATTCCAAACATGTGTTTTTTTCTAATCCCTTAACCCCAGTTTGCCGGAAAAGAGGAAAAATCGAATTAAAAAATTTACAGTTTTTTCGGTTTTCCGGCAAAACGGTCCATAATTTTTAGCCACATGTTTAGATTTTTTTAATCAGCAAGTCACCCTTAATCGAAATAATTCAAATTTTAAACAAAATATTATACACTTTTAATTTTCACGAAATTTTCAGCAAGTACAAACATCCAAGTGGAAATTTTTCTCACGAACCGTAAGATGTAGGAAAATTCTGATTACGGCAGAAGAACGAGCGGCCAATTTTATGTAAGAAATGTGTATTCTCTTGACTCTCGGACCAAAATTGACGCCAATATAGCCGATTAACGAAATTTTATAAAAATCCAATTTTCTACAGTTTTTTCGATTTTCCGGCAAAAAAATGCATAATTTCTGGCCACGTGTTTACATTTGTTTTATCAGCAAGTCACCCTTAATCGAAATAATTCAAATTTTAAACAAAATATACACTTTTAATTTTCACGAAATTTTCAGCAAGTACAAACATCCAAGTGGAAATTTTTCTCACGAACCGTAAGATGTAGGAAAATTCTGAGTATGGCAGAAGAACGAGCGGCCAATTTTATGTAGGTAGGAAATGTGTATTCGCTTGACTCTCGGACCAAAATTGACGCCAATATAGCCGATTAACGAAATTTGATAAAAATCCAATTTTCTACAGTTTTTTCGATTTTCCGGCAAAAAAATGCATAATTTCTGGCCACGTGTTTACATTTGTTTAATTAGCAAGTCACCCTTAATCGAAATAATGCAAATTTTAAACAAAATATACACTTTTAATTTTCACGAAATTTTCAGCAAGTACAAACATCCAAGTGGAAATTTTTCTCACGAACCGTAAGATGTAGGAAAATTCTGAGTATGGCAGAAGAACGAACGGCCAATTTTATGTAGGAAATGTGTATTCGCTTGACCCTACATCTTACGGTTCGTGAGAAAAATTTCCACTTGGGTGTTTGTACTTGCTGAAAATTTCGTGAAAATTAAAAGTGAATATTTTGTTTAAAATTTGAATTATTTCGATTAAGGGTGACTTGCTGATTAAAAAAATCTAAACATGTGGCTAAAAATTATGGACCGTTTTGCCGGAAAACCGAAAAAACTAAATTTTTTAATTCGATTTTTCCTCTTTTCCGGCAAACTGGGGTTAAGGGATTAGAAAAAAACACATGTTTGGTATAAGCTGGACCAAGAGCATGTACCAAAACATTAAACAAAATTTTTTTTTCTGGAAAATTTGGAAAAAATTTTCCAAGGGGGTACCCTTGGATTTTTATCAAATTTGGTTAATCAAATTTGGTCCGAGAGTCAAGCGAATACACATTTCCTACATAAAATTGGCCGCTCGTTCTTCTGCCATACTCAGAATTTTCCTACATCTTACGGTTCGTGAGAAAAATTTCCACTTGGATGTTTGTACTTGCTGAAAATTTCGTGAAAATTAAAAGTGTATATTTTGTTTAAAATTTGAATTATTTCGATTAAGGGTGACTTGCTGATTGAACAAATGTAAACACGTGGCCAAAAATTATGCATTTTTTGCCGGAAAATCGAAAAAACTGTAGAAAATTGGATTTTTATCAAATTTTGTTAATCGGCTATATTGGAGTCAATTTTGGTCCGAGAGTCAAGCGAATACACATTTCCTACATAAAATTGGCCGCTCGTTCTTCTGCCATACTCAGAATTTTCCTACATCTTACGGTTCGTGAGAAAAATTTCCACTTGGATGTTTGTACTTGCTGAAAATTTCGTGAAAAGTAAAAGTGTATATTTTGTTTAAAATTTGAATTATTTCGATTAAGGGTGACTTGCTGATTAAACAAATGTAAACACGTGGTTTATCTGACCATCGACCTCTACAATGGCTATTTTCACTTAAAGATCCAAACTCAAAGCTTGTCAGATGGAGATTAAAGCTGGAGGAATTTGATTACGAAGTAATATATAAAAAAGGCAAATCCAACACCAATGCAGATGCTTTATCCCGTGTCGAAATTCACACGAAATAATTAAACAGTGTAGACGAGAATATGGAAGAAATAATGAAACTCCTCTCAAAAGATGACGATGATATCTCCATGATTAACCATCCCAGTTCCTTATCCGATCTGGAAAAATTTCTAACCGACCCAGCCTAAGAGTCTCAAAAAACTTTGAATCCGTCAACCCCTTTAGGTGACTTAGATAAAATCATCCAAAAAAATTAAACTGCAACGTTAACTCCCGAAGAAATAAAGATAATAGACGAAATCCTACATGAAGACAGCAAACAGCAAAAATCTAAAGCTCAGCCATTAAACTCCCAATACTTACAAGAAGATAACGATACAGATATAACCAAACATTCCACGGCAGAAAATCCAATAATGGGAATTCCAATTAGCGAGAAACCACTAAATTGTTGTTTGTATTTGAACAATAATCAAATAATTCTCAAGATAGTAAACTATAGCCCGGCGAAACCAATCATAGAGCAGTGTTTTGTAACAAAGAAGAGAATGTATGTCCAATTGGGAAAAAATGATCTTCACAACGACATTTTCCAGTTTTTCAAGAACTATATAGATCCGAAGAAGAAGTACGCCATTCTGTTTGAGAATGATGAACTCTACAAATCCCTATACAATATTCTAAGAGAAACTTTTAAAAATTCCGCATTCGATCTTGTCAAATGCAACAGCCTCCTAGAAGATATAAACAGCACAGAGAGACAGAAAGAAATTATAGAGAACTACCATCAAGGGAAGACTAACCACAGAGGAATTAACGAAACCGAAGCTCAAATAAGAAAACGCTACTACTGGCCTACGCTAAAGAAAGACATCGAAGAAGTTATCAACCTTTGTGATACGTGCCAAGCTAACAAGTATGACAGAAATCCAATTAAGCCGAAATTTATGGTAACACCAACTCCAACAAAACCGTTAGAAATCATTCATATGGACACATTCCAAGCTAACGGACAAAAATTCCTTACAATAATTGATGCATTCTCGAAATATGGCCAAGCATATCCCATAGAAGGATCCAACGCAATTAATGTCCTTAATGCCTTCATGCTATTTATAACCCACCATGGACTCCCACACATGATAATCGCAGATAGTGGAACTGAATTCAAAAACGGCCTTGTTCAGGAATTTGTCGATTCACACAAAATTTCGATTCACTACACAACACCAGATAATCCACAATCGAACGGAATGATAGAACGTTTTCACTCTACAATTTTGGAACACCTAAGAATACTTAGAGAAAAAAGGAAGACTCTGGGTATTAAAGAACATATGTTGTATGCTATTTTAGGATACAACAATTCCATTCATTCTTCAACTAAACAAAAGCCAATCGAAATTCTAAATGGCCATATCGATCCTCAGGATCCATTTGACATCGATATTAACAGAACTCTAATAAATAACTATACACAGAGCCACAGATTAAAGATAAAAGAAATCTACAGTGAAATAAACAAAAAGCTACAAGAAACCAAAAAGAAAAATATTGAAAAAATAAATCAAAAAAGACAAACACCAATAACTTATAAACCCAGCACAAAAGTTTACACTAGAAAAACAGTAAAAAGAAACAAACTTCTTCCGAGATTTTCTTCCCGCATTGTGAAAAATAATACTCCCGTAACAATAGACACTCAAGATACGTCAATACACAAAAAGAACATCAAACACCAGCCAAAGACTAACGCTAAAACTGCTTTACAGATGTACCTTAGTAGCAGCCCAACAAGTTCAAATTCAAAACCTGAAGGACAATCCAGGAATCCTCCCAGTTAAACTTGGACAAGCGAGGATACAGACCAGCACTCACGACTTCATCCACTATTTCCATCTAGAACCCATCGCAGAAGAGATTGAATCCATAGAATCTCAGTATATCACCACCAACAGAGCAATAGAAAATGGACTTAGTCAACCATATTTTGACAGCCTACAAAACTTTGATAAAACTGTACAGTACCTCCTCCAAACAGCAAAAGAGAAACTAGACACAATATATCCAAAATCCAGAAGCAAAAGAGGACTTATAAACGGATTGGGAAGTGTAATAAAATCTATTTCTGGTAATCTAGATCAAGAAGATGCAGAAAGATACAACGCTGCCATTAAATTACTTAAAAATAACCAACAGAACATTATTACCAACATCAATAGCCAACTCAGTCTCAATAAAAGAATAATGACAAATTTTAACCAAACAATTTTATTACTTACACACAACCAAGAAATCATAGCTGAAGAGACAAGCAAAATTAGCTTAGAGATGAACCAATTCGTTTTCGATTTTAATGATTATATGCAAGTTCGAAATATCCTTGACCAGATAAATTTAAATTTACAAACAATTATACAAATACTGGATGATCTACAAACAGCAATTACATTTGCAAGAATCAAAACTTTACACAACGGTCTCATTAAACCTGAAGAAATAAAATGGACCGTGCAAAAGATGCTTGAACACCACCCTGCATCACAGATTCCCTATATTCAGGAAGAAGACTTAACCAAATACTATGAAATCATAGATATTGATGGTTACTACACGAATCACACCCTTGTTTTCATTTTACATTTTCCTATTCTTCATTCCAAGTCGTTCACATACTTCCATTTATACTCCCTTCCAACTAATAATCACACAATAATCATTCCACCTGGTCCATACCTAGTCCACAACTCAGACCTTTTTCAATATATGGATGTACCATGCAAAAGAAGCGAATCCAAATCATTCATCTAAAACCACTAAAGACACACATACACACTCTCTCTCACACACACACACACACACACATACACTCTTCACCTCTCGACTCCTAACACTTAGTCGCCTCTTACGACAGGCAGGGCCTTCTTGACTCGGCCGTATTCTTATCTCTGCAAGCCGAACGGACACACATACATACACACGCACACTCACACACGCACACTCACACACGCAAACACACGCACACACGCACACTCACATACACTCTTTACCTCTCGACTCTAGACCTCTTACGACAGGCAGGGCCTTCTTGCCACGGCCGTGTTCTTATCTCTGCGAGCCAAACAGACACACACACATACACACACACTCACACACGCGCACACAGACACGCACACGCACACACACACAAACACATACACTCTTCACCTCTCGACTCCTACCCATTAGTTGTCTCTTACGACATGCACGGCATTCTTGCCACTGCCGTATTCTTATTTCTGCGAACCGAACGGACACACACACACACTCTCTCTCACACACACACACACACACATACACTCTTCACCTCTCGACCCCCAACAATTAGTCGCCTCTTACGACAAGCAGGGCCTTCTTGACTCGGCCGTATGCTTATCTCCGCTAGCTGAACGAAGACACACGCGCACATACACACGCACTCACACACACGCACACACACGCACACACACAACACACATGCACACCCACACACACACAATCGCGGAAGGGAGCAACAGGCACATACACACGCACACACACGTACACACACGCAAACGCACACACGCACACACACTCTCGCACACACACACACGCACACACGCACACATACACTCTTCACCTCTCGACTTCTACCCATTAGTCGCCTCTTACGACAGGCAGGGCCTTCTTGTCACGGCCGTATTCTTATCTCTGCTGGACAAGCGGACACACACAGACACACTCACACACACACACACACACGCACACACGCACACAGGCACACACACATACACTCATCACCTTTTGACTCCTACCCATTAGTCGCCTCTTACGACCGGCAGGGCCTTCTTGCCTCGGCCGTATTCTTATCTCTGCAAGCCGAACGGACACACACACATACACACACACTCACACATGCACATACACACGCACACACGCACACACGCCCACACACACATACACTCTTCACCTCTCGACTCCTACCCATTAGTCGCCTCTTACGACAGGCAGGGCCTTCTTTCTACGGCCGTGTTCTCATCTCTGCGAGCCGAACGGACACACACACACACACTCACAAACACGCACGCACACACGCACACACGCATACACGCACACACACACACACACAAATACACTCTTCACCTCTCGGCGCCTACCCATTAGTCGCCTCTTACGATAGGCATGGCCTTCTTGCCTCGGTCGTATTTTTATCTCTGCGAGCCGAACGGACACACACATACAAACAAACATACTCACACACGCACACACACTAACACACGCACAGATACACACACACACACACACACACACACACACACACACACACACACACACGTACACTCTTCACCTCTTGACTCCTACCAATTAGTCGCCTCTTACAGCAGGCAGGGCCTTCTTGCCTTGGACGTATTCTTATCTCTGCGAGCGGAAGGGAGCCACAGGCACACACACACACACACGCACACACACACAGACACACACGCAAACGCACACAGGCACACACACGCACGCATGCACGCACACACACACGCACACGCACAGGCACACTCACGCACTCAAACACACGCACACACACACACACACAAACGCACACGCACACGCACACACACACGCACACACGCAAGCACACGCACAAACACACTCACACGCATACCCGTACACACACACAAACACAAATACACACACACACATAAGCACACGCACACACCAACACAAACACACACACATACACTCACACACACACACACATACACTCTCCACCTCTCAACTTCTACTTATTAGTCGCCTCTTACGACAGGCATGGCCTGCTTGCCACGGCCGTTTTCTTATCTCTGCGAGCCAAACGGACACACACACACACACGCACACACACACAGACACACACGCAAACGCACACAGGCACACACGCACGCACGCACGCACACACACACACGCACACGCACAGGCACACTCACGCACTCAAACACACGCACACACACACACACAAACGCACACGCACACGCACACACACACGCACACACGCAAGCACACGCACAAACACACGCACACGCATAAACACACACACACGCACGCACACACGCACACACACACGCCCACACAAACACACACACACACGTACACTCTTCACCTCTTGACTCCTACCAATTAGTCGCCTCTTACAGCAGGCATGGCCTTCTTGCCACAACTGTATTCTTATCTCTGCGATTCGAAAGGACACACACACACACATATACATACACACATACCTACACACACACACACACGCACACACACATACACTTTTCACCTCTCGACTACTACCCATTAGTCGCCTCTTACGACAGGCATGGCCTGCTTGCCACGGCTGTTTTCTTATCTCTGCGAGCCGAAGGGACACACACACACACATACACACACACACTCTCACGCACACACACACACGCACACACGAGCACACACATACACTCTCCACCTCTCGAATCCTAACAATTAGTTGCCTCTTATGACAGGCAGGGCCTTTTTGCCTCAGCCGTATTCTTATTTCTGCAAGCCGAACGGACAGACACACACATACACACATACACACTCACACACACGCGCACACACACGCACACACGCACGCACACACACACATACACTATCCACCTCTCGACTCCTACTTATTAGTCGCCACTTAAGGGATGTCACTCCCGAAGGTACTTTTTAAAAAGGCCCCATTAAAGGTACAACTGACAGAGTAACAGCACTTTATTTAATATAATTACATTTGGTTTTAGAATAAAAATTTACAGTATTTATATGAAATTAATTGATGATGACCTGTCTGCAATATGTGTCGAAACTGCTGATCGGCTGGGCTATTGAACTGCAATACTGCTGACAATCGGGGTTAATGTATCGTAATTTCTCCATCCCCTGGGGAAGTTTTGTGAGGGATGAACACAACTCTGTGAACTGTTTCTGAGGACTCTTGGCTTTGGTCAGGGATGTCTTCTGCTGTGGTTGGATTCTGCTCATCTTTTTCTTTTTTCAGTTTGCGTAGCTTGAGAAAACCAAAAATTAAAAGGATTGTTACCAGGATATATATCGGTGGTGTCCATATGTAGCTGTGGTCCATTTGTGTTGGAAGGATGGATTGGAACCTTTCTTCTTCCTGTGATAACTTGTGTAGTTCGTCTAAAGGAATTCTGTCCAATTTTAGGGGTTTGACTATTGGGTGGTTCTTCAGAATAGTGGTGGTCTTGACTTTTGGTAATGTTAGTGGTTCTTCTTTAATTGTTGTTTTGGAATTCATGTAAACTTCATTATTGGTTCGTAGTTTACATCCTGGCGGTAACTGAATTAGATAGGTCCCTTCGAGTACTTCTATTTCAGTGGTGGTGCAATGGCTTTCGTAGTCTTTGGAAAAACGGCAATGTAGTGTGCATCGGATACTTTTTGAATGATCGTTGTAGTGACAGTGACGGGAACACTTTGGCATTGGGCAGCATCATTGATTAACTGGAGAATTTGGATGATGCAGTCATTAGTCTGGTCATTCTCTTGTGGAAATTTTTCAGGACAGATGAATGATTTGGATTCGCTTCTTTTGCATGATACATCCATATATTGAAAAAGGTCTGAGTTGTGGACTAGGTATGGACCAGGTGGAATGATTATTGTGTGATTATTAGTTGGAAGGGAGTATAAATGGAAGTATGTGAACGACTTGGAATGAAGAATAGGAAAATGTAAAATGAAAACAAGGGTGTGATTCGTGTAGTAACCATCAATGTCTATGATTTCATAGTATTTGGTTAAGTCTTCTTCCTGAATATAGGGAATCTGTGATGCAGGGTGGTGTTCAAGCATCTTTTGCACGGTCCATTTTATTTCTTCAGGTTTAATGAGACCGTTGTGTAAAGTTTTGATTCTTGCAAATGTAATTGCTGTTTGTAGATCATCCAGTATTTGTATAATTGTTTGTAAATTTAGATTTATCTGGTCAAGGATATTTCGAACTTACATATAATCATTAAAATCGAAAACGAATTGGTTCATCTCTAAGCTAATTTTGCTTGTCTCTTCAGCTATGATTTCTTGGTTGTGTGTAAGTAATAAAATTGTTTGGTTAAAATTTGTCATTATTCTTTTATTGAGACTGAGTTGGCTATTGATGTTGGTAATAATGTTCTGTTGGTTATTTTTAAGTAATTTAATGGCAGCGTTGTATCTTTCTGCATCTTCTTGATCTAGATTACCAGAAATAGATTTTATTACACTTCCCAATCCGTTTATAAGTCCTCTTTTGCTTCTGGATTTTGGATATATTGTGTCTAGTTTCTCTTTTGCTGTTTGGAGGAGGTACTGTACAGTTTTATCAAAGTTTTGTAGGCTGTCAAAATATGGTTGACTAAGTCCATTTTCTATTGCTCTGTTGGTGGTGATATACTGAGATTCTATGGATTCAATCTCTTCTGCGATGGGTTCTAGATGGAAATAGTGGATGAAGTCGTGAGTGCTGGTCTGTATCCTCGCTTGTCCAAGTTTAACTGGGAGGATTCCTGGATTGTCCTTCAGGTTTTGAATTTGAACTTGTTGGGCTGCTACTAAGGTACATCTGTAAAGCAGTTTTAGCGTTAGTCTTTGGCTGGTGTTTGATGTTCTTTTTGTGTATTGACGTATCGTGAGTGTCTATTGTTACGGGAGTATTATTTTTCACAATGCGGGAAGAAAATCTCGGAAGAAGTTTGTTTCTTTTTACTGTTTTTCTAGTGTAAACTTTTCTGCTGGGTTTATAAGTTATTGGTGTTTGTCTTTTTTGATTTATTTTTTCAATATTTTTCTTTTTGGTTTCTTGTAGCTTTTTGTTTATTTCACTGTAGATTTCTTTTATCTTTAATCTGTGGCTCTGTGTATAGTTATTTATTAGAGTTCTGTTAATATCGATGTCAAATGGATCCTGAGGATCGATATGGCCATTTAGAATTTCGATTGGCTTTTGTTTAGTTGAAGAATGAATGGAATTGTTGTATCCTAAAATAGCATACAACATATGTTCTTTAATACCCAGAGTCTTCCTTTTTTCTCTAAGTATTCTTAGGTGTTCCAAAATTGTAGAGTGAAAACGTTCTATCATTCCGTTCGATTGTGGATTATCTGGTGTTGTGTAGTGAATCGAAATTTTGTGTGAATCGACAAATTCCTGAACAAGGCCGTTTTTGAATTCAGTTCCACTATCTGCGATTATCATGTGTGGGAGTCCATGGTGGGTTATAAATAGCATGAAGGCATTAAGGACATTAATTGCGTTGGATCCTTCTATGGGATATGCTTGGCCATATTTCGAGAATGCATCAATTATTGTAAGGAATTTTTGTCCGTTAGCTTGGAATGTGTCCATATGAATGATTTCTAACGGTTTTGTTGGAGTTGGTGTTACCATAAATTTCGGCTTAATTGGATTTCTGTCATACTTGTTAGCTTGGCACGTATCACAAAGGTTGATAACTTCTTCGATGTCTTTCTTTAGCGTAGGCCAGTAGTAGCGTTTTCTTATTTGAGCTTCGGTTTCGTTAATTCCTCTGTGGTTAGTCTTCCCTTGATGGTAGTTCTCTATAATTTCTTTCTGTCTCTCTGTGCTGTTTATATCTTCTAGGAGGCTGTTGCATTTGACAAGATCGAATGCGGAATTTTTAAAAGTTTCTCTTAGAATATTGTATAGGGATTTGTAGAGTTCATCATTCTCAAACAGAATGGCGTACTTCTTCTTCGGATCTATATAGTTCTTGAAAAACTGGAAAATGTCGTTGTGAAGATCATTTTTTCCCAATTGGACATACATTCTCTTCTTTGTTACAAAACACTGCTCTATGATTGGTTTCGCCGGGCTATAGTTTACTATCTTGAGAATTATTTGATTATTGTTCAAATACAAACAACAATTTAGTGGTTTCTCGCTAATTGGAATTCCCATTATTGGATTTTCTGCCGTGGAATGTTTGGTTATATCTGTATCGTTATCTTCTTGTAAGTATTGAAAGTTTGATGGCTGAGCTTTAGATTTTTGCTGTTTGCTGTCTTCATGTAGGATTTCGTCTATTATCTTTATTTCTTCGGGAGTTAACGTTGCAGTTTAATTTTTTTGGATGATTTTATCTAAGTCACCTAAAGGGGTTGACGGATTCAAAGTTTTTTGAGACTCTTAGGCTGGGTCGGTTAGAAATTTTTCCAGATCGGATAAGGAACTGGGATGGTTAATCATGGAGATATCATCGTCATCTTTTGAGAGGAGTTTCATTATTTCTTCCATATTCTCGTCTACACTGTTTAATTATTTCGTGTGAATTTCGACACGGGATAAAGCATCTGCATTGGTGTTGGATTTGCCTTTTTTATATATTACTTCGTAATCAAATTCCTCCAGCTTTAATCTCCATCTGACAAGCTTTGAGTTTGGATCTTTAAGTGAAAATAGCCATTGTAGAGGTCGATGGTCAGATAAAATTTTGAATTTTCGTCCAAAAAGGTATGGGCGGAAGTATTTAGTAGCCCACACAATTGCTAACATCTCCTTTTCGATAGTCGAATATTTCAGTTCTGTTTCAGTTAAAGTTCTGGATGCATAGGCGATAGGTTTATCATTTCCTATTGGACCTTGTGATAGTATGGCTCCTATAGCGAAGTTGCTTGCATCAGTTGTGAGGTTAAAGGGTTTAGTGAAGTCTGGATATTGCAGAAGTGGTTCATTAATCAATAAGCTTTTACAGGTTTTGATACAGTTTAAGAATTCTTCGGTGTGTTCAATTTTTGCATCCTTTTTAAGACATATGGTAAGTGGTTTTGTAATTTTGGCAAAGTTCTTTATGAATTTTCTATAGTAACCAAGTAATCCTAAAAATCCTCGAATTTCTTTTGTTGTTTTTGGTACAGGATAGTCTATGATGGCTTTAATCTTAGTCGGGTTTGGTTTAATTCCCTCGCAGGTTACGACGTGACCTAGAAAATCGACTTCTTTCTTAAGGAATTCACATTTGTCAACTTGTATCTTAAATCTTGTTTCTCTTAATCTTTCAAAAATTTTCTTAAGATTTACCATATGTTCTTGAAGAGAGGTTAAAAATACAATAATGTCGTCCATGTAGACCAGACATATTTCTCCTATTAGTCCTTTTAGTACGTTCTTCATTACTCTCTGGAATGTTTGTGAAGTCGCAGATGGTTTATTAGAAGATGGCAAGGAATAGTTATGAGTTTTTTGGAGATATCTAATGTTATTTTCTTCCTGAATATATTGGATAGCAAGAGCGAGATTGGGTGGTCTCATGGATCGAATTGTTGATCCTAGGGGTTCTCTTAGGCCTGCCAAAAATGTGGTTAGAGCTTGTTGTTGGAAAAATTCTTTTTTACTTCTTTTAACTTCCTCGTTTTCCGTGTGTAATTCAATATGATTTGAAATGGTATTTAAAAGACTCATAACTTTTTCATGAAATTGAAGGGGGTTTTCGTTTGGAGCTTGCCGAAGGTTGACTAAATCTCTAGTTAATGAGTTTTCGTTACGTTAGTCTGCAAAATTTTGGACAAGAAATGATTTTATTGACCGCCAGTCTTTACAGCCGTATACAGAAATAATTTCTCTGGCTCTTCCTTTCATTTTGTTCATAATTCACCGGGTAAGCACATGATTTTGAAAATTTTCGGGATTTATATGATCCCAGAAATGGTTAAGAAGCATGGAAATAACATCAATAAAATTGTGGAGTTCATTTGGATTGCCGTCGTACTCTGGTACGATAGAAAGGTCTTTATTAACATCAAAAATTGGTGCCATATTAGAATTATTTGAAATGCTGGTGTAATAATTATAGAAGATATTTCAAACAATTTTGTGGACTTAAAAATATGATTATTATCAACTAAATGTAAATCTGGTTTAATATTTAAACTAGATTCCATATTAGATTCAAAAATTGTTGAAAGAGAATCGCTTATTATAAAGGATAATACTTGTGAATTGATATTAGAATTAGAAATAAGATGAAATTTGCTTACAGTAATAGGATGATGCTTGGATGCATTCCTTTTAGGTACAAGTTTTTTTTCTTCTTTAAGTTTCTTTTCAGCTTTCTTCATAAATATGTTTCTGTGCCAATTTGCCTGGAATCCGTGGGTTAAATAGCTGCAGTTTTCCCTGGATTTGGGTTCGGTAGCAGGTAAACGTTTGAAAACGACGAGGATCTTCTGGAGACTCTCCCACTAATCTACTAAATGCGCCACTTAAGGGTTGTCACTCCCGAAGGTACTTTTTAAAAAGGCCCTTTTAAAGGTACAACTGACAGAGTAACAGCACTTTATTTAATATAATTACAACTGGTTTTAGAATAAAAATTTACAGTATTTATATAAAATTAATTGATGACGACCTGTCTGCAATATGTGTCGAAACTGCTGATCGGCTGGGCTATTGAACTGCAATACTGCTGACAATCGGGGTTATTGTATCGTAATTCGCCTCTTACGACAGGCAGGGCTTTCTTGTCACGGCCGTGTTTCCATCTCTGCGAGCCGAAAGGACACACACACACACACATATACATAAACACACACATACTCACACACGTACACACGCACACACGCACACACACATACACTCTTCACATCTCGTCTCCTACCAATTAGTCGCTCTTTACGACAGGCAGGGCCTTCCTGCCTCGGCCGTATTCTTACCTCTGCGAGCCGAACGGACACACACACACACACACTCACACACACACGCACGCACACATGCACACACACATACACGCACACACGCACACACACACACACACACATACACTCTTCACCCCTCGACTCCTACCCATTATTCGCCTCTTACGACATGCATGGCCTTCTTGCCAGGGCCGTGTTCCTATCACTGCGAGCCAAACGGACACACAAACACACTCACACACACACGCACGCACACACGCACACACGCGCACACACACACAAATATACACTTTACCTCTCGACTCCTACCCATTAGTCGCTCTTTACGACAGGCAGGGCCTTCCTGCCTCGGCCGTATTCTTACCTCTGCGAGCCGAACGGACACACACACACACTCACACACACACGCACGCACACATGCACACACACATACACGCACACACGCACACACACAAATACCCCCTTCACCTCTCGACTCCTACCCATTAGACGCCTCTTACGACAGGCATGGCCTTCTTGCCTCGGCCGTATTCTTATCTCTGCGAGCCGAAAGGACACACACTCACACACACACACGCACGCACACATGCACACACACATACACGCACACACACAAATACCCTCTTCACCTCTCGACTCCTACCCATTAGTCGCCTCTTAGGACAGGCAGGGCCTTCCTCCCACGGCGGTGTTCTTATCTTTGCGAGCCGAACGGACACGCACACACACTCACAACACACGCAGACACACACGCTCACACACACGCACACACGCACACACACAAATACACTCTTCACCTCTCGACTCCTACCCATTAGTGGCCTCTTACGATAGGCATGGCCTTCTTGCCTCGGCCGTATTACTATCTCTGCGAGCTGAACGGACACACATACATACAAACAAACACATACACTCTTCACCTCTCGACTCCTACCCATTAGTCGCTTCTTGCGACAGGCATGGCCTGCTTGTCACGGCTGTGTTCCTGTCTCTGCGAGCCGAACGGACACGCACACACACTCACACACACACGCACGCACACATGCACACACACATACACGCACACACACAAATACACTCTTCACCTCTCGACTCCAACCCATTAGCCGCCTCTTACGACAGGCATGGCCTTCTTGCCTCGGCCGTATTCTTATCTCTGCGAGCCAAACGGACACACACATACATACACACACACTTACACACGCACACACACACACACACACACACACACACGTACACTCTTCAACTCTCGACTCCTACCCATTAGTCGCTCCTTACAGCAAGCATTGCCTTCTTGCCACGGCCGTATTCTTATCTCTGCGAGCCGATGGACACACACACACACATACACACAGATACTCACACACACACACACGCACACACGCACACACGCACACACGCACACACACACACATACACTCTTCACCTCTCGTCTTCTACCCATTAGTCGCCTCTTACGACAGGCAGGGCCTTCTTGCCACGGCCGTATTCTTATCTCTGCTAGCCAAGCGGACACACACACTCACACACGCACACACACACATGCACTCTTCACCCCCCGACTCCTACCCATTATTCCCATCTTACGACATGCAATGCCTTCTTGCCACGGCCGTGTTCCTATCTCTGCGAGCCGAACGGACATACACACACTCACACACACACGCACGCACACAGTCACACACGCACACACACACACACACAAATACACTCTTCACCTCTCGACTCCTACCCATTAATCGCCCTTTACGACAGGCAGGGCCTTCCTGCCTCGGCCGTACTCTTACCTCTGCGAGCCGAACGGACACACACACACACTCACACACACACGCATGCACACAAACACACACATACACGCACACACGCATACACACAAATAACCCCTTCACCTCTCGACTCCTACCCATTAGCTGCCTCTTACGTCAGGAATGGCCTTCTTGCCTCGGCCGTACTCTCATCTCTGCGAGCCAAACGGACACACACATACATACACACACACACACACTTACACACGCACACACACACGAACACACGCACACACACACGTACACTCTTCATCTCTCGACTCCTACCCATTAGTTGCTTCTTACAGCAAGCATGGCCTTCTTGCCACGGCCGTATTCTTATTTCTGCGAGTCGAAGGACACACACACACACACATACACACATATACTCACACACATACCCGCACACACACATACACTCTTTACCTCTCGACTCCTACCCATTAGTCGCCTCTTGCCACGGCTGTATTCTTATCTTTGCGAGCTTAAGGGAAACACACACACACATAATCACGCACACACACAAGCACACACGCACACACGCACACACACACATACACTCTTCACCTCTCGACTTCTACCCATTAGTCGCTACTTTCGACAGGCAGGGCCTTCTTGCAACAGCCGTATTCTTATCTCTGCTAGCCAAGCGGACACACACAGACACACTCACACACACACACGCACACACACGCACACACACATACACTCTTCACCTCTCGACTCCTACACATTAGTCGCCTCTTAGGACAGGCAGGGCTTTCCTCCCACGGCGGTCTTCTTATCTTTGCGAGCTGAACGGACACACACACACTCACAACACACGCAGACACACACGCACACACACACGCACACACGCACACACACACAAATGCACTCTTTACCTCTCGACTCCTACCCATTAGTCGCCTCTTACGATAGGCATGGCCTTCTTGCCTCGGCCGTATTATTATCTCTGCGAGCCGAACGGACACACACACACACTCACACACACACGCACGCACACATGCACACACACATACACGCACACACGCACACACACAAATACCCCCTTCACCTCTCGACTCCTACCCATTAGACGCCTCTTACGACAGGCATGGCCTTCTTGTCTCGGCCGTATTCTTATCTCTGCGAGCCGAAAGGACACACACACACACTCACACACACACACGCACGCACACATGCACACACACATACACGCACACACACAAATACCCTCTTCACCTCTCGACTCCTACCCATTAGACGCCTCTTACGACAGGCATGGCCTTCTTGCCTCGGCCGTATTATCACCTCTGCGAGCCGAACGGACACACACACACACACACTCACACACACACGCACGCACACATGCACACACACATACACGCACACACGCACACACACACACACACACATACACTCTTCACCCCTCGACTCCTACCCATTATTCGCCTCTTACGACATGCATGGCCTTCTTGCCAGGGCCGTGTTCCTATCACTGCGAGCCAAACGGACACACAAACACACTCACACACACACGCACGCACACACGCACACACGCGCACACACACACAAATACACACTTTACCTCTCGACTCCTACCCATTAGTCGCGCTTTACGACAGGCAGGGCCTTCCTGCCTCGGCCGTATTCTTACCTCTGCGAGCCGAACGGACACACACACACACTCACACACACACGCACGCACACATGCACACACACATACACGCACACACGCACACACACAAATACCCCCTTCACCTCTCGACTCCTACCCATTAGACGCCTCTTACGACAGGCATGGCCTTCTTGCCTCGGCCGTATTCTTATCTCTGCGAGCCGAAAGGACACACACTCACACACACACACGCACGCACACATGCACACACACATACACGCACACACACAAATACCCTCTTCACCTCTCGACTCCTACCCATTAGTCGCCTCTTAGGACAGGCAGGGCCTTCCTCCCACGGCGGTGTTCTTATCTTTGCGAGCCGAACGGACACGCACACACACTCACAACACACGCAGACACACACGCTCACACACACGCACACACGCACACACACAAATACACTCTTCACCTCTCGACTCCTACCCATTAGTGGCCACTTACGATAGGCATGGCCTTCTTGCCTCGGCCGTATTATTATCTCTGCGAGCTGAACGGACACACATACATACAAACAAACACATACACTCTTCACCTCTCGACTCCTACCCATTAGTCGCTTCTTGCGACAGGCATGGCCTGCTTGTCACGGCTGTGTTCCTGTCTCTGCGAGCCGAACGGACACGCACACACACTCACACACACACGCACGCACACATGCACACACACATACACGCACACACACAAATACACTCTTCACCTCTCGACTCCAACCCATTAGCCGCCTCTTACGACAGGCATGGCCTTCTTGCCTCGGCCGTATTCTTATCTCTGCGAGCCAAACGGACACACACATACATACACACACACTTACACACGCACACACACACACACACACGTACACTCTTCAACTCTCGACTCCTACCCATTAGTCGCTCCTTACAGCAAGCATTGCCTTCTTGCCACGGCCGTATTCTTATCTCTGCGAGCCGATGGACACACACACACATACACACAGATACTCACACACACACACACGCACACACGCACACACGCACACACGCACACACACACACACATACACTCTTCACCTCTCGTCTTCTACCCATTAGTCGCCTCTTACGACAGGCAGGGCCTTCTTGCCACGGCCGTATTCTTATCTCTGCTAGCCAAGCGGACACACACACTCACACACGCACACACACACATGCACTCTTCACCCCCCGACTCCTACCCATTATTCGCATCTTACGACATGCAATGCCTTCTTGCCACGGCCGTGTTCCTATCTCTGCGAGCCGAACGGACATACACACACTCACACACACACGCACGCACACAGTCACACACGCACACACACACACACACAAATACACTCTTCACCTCTCGACTCCTACCCATTAATCGCCCTTTACGACAGGCAGGGCCTTCCTGCCTCGGCCGTACTCTTACCTCTGCGAGCCGAACGGACACACACACTCACACACACACGCATGCACACAAACACACACATACACGCACACACGCATACACACAAATAACCCCTTCACCTGTCGACTCCTACCCATTAGCTGCCTCTTACGTCAGGAATGGCCTTCTTGCCTCGGCCGTACTCTCATCTCTGCGAGCCAAACGGACACACACATACATACACACACACACACACTTACACACGCACACACACACGAACACACGCACACACACACGTACACTCTTCATCTCTCGACTCCTACCCATTAGTTGCTTCTTACAGCAAGCATGGCCTTCTTGCCACGGCCGTATTCTTATTTCTGCGAGTCGAAGGACACACACACACACATACACACATATACTCACACACATACCCGCACACACACATACACTCTTTACCTCTCGACTCCTACCCATTAGTCGCCTCTTGCCACGGCTGTATTCTTATCTTTGCGAGCTTAAGGGAAACACACACACACATAATCACGCACACACACAAGCACACACGCACACACGCACACACACACATACACTCTTCACCTCTCGACTTCTACCCATTAGTCGCTTCTTTCGACAGGCAGGGCCTTCTTGCAACAGCCGTATTCTTATCTCTGCTAGCCAAGCGGACACACACAGACACACTCACACACACACACGCACACACACGCACACACACATACACTCTTCACCTCTCGACTCCTACCCATTAGTCGCCTCTTAGGACAGGCAGGGCCTTTCTCCCACGGCGGTCTTCTTATCTTTGCGAGCTGAACGGACACACACACACTCACAACACACGCAGACACACACGCACACACACACGCACACACGCACACACACACAAATACACTCTTTACCTCTCGACTCCTACCCATTAGTCGCCTCTTACGATAGGCATGGCCTTCTTGCCTCGGCCGTATTATTATCTCTGCGAGCCGAACGGACACACACACACACTCACACACACACGCACGCACACATGCACACACACATACACGCACACACGCACACACACAAATACCCCCTTCACCTCTCGACTCCTACCCATTAGACGCCTCTTACGACAGGCATGGCCTTCTTGCCTCGGCCGTATTCTTATCTCTGCGAGCCGAAAGGACACACACACACACTCACACACACACACGCACGCACACATGCACACACACATACACGCACACACACAAATACCCTCTTCACCTCTCGACTCCTACCCATTAGACGCCTCTTACGACAGGCATGGCCTTCTTGCCTCGGCCGTATTATCATCTCTGCGAGCCAAGAAGACACACACATACATACATACACACACACTTACACACGCACACAGACACACACGCACACTCACATACACTCTTCACCTCTCGACTCCTACCCATTAGTCGCCTCTTAGGACAGGCAGGGCCTTCCTCCCACGACGGTGTTCTTATCTTTGCGAGCCGAACGGACACGCACACACACTCACAACACACGCAGACACACACGCTCACAAACACGCACACACGCACACACACACAAATACACTCTTCACCTCTCGACTCCTACCCATTAGTCGCCTCTTAGGACAGGCAGGGCCTTTCTCCCACGGCGGTCTTCTTATCTTTGCGAGCTGAACGGACACACACACACTCACAACACACGCAGACACACACGCACACACACACGCACACACGCACACACACACAAATACACTCTTTACCTCTCGACTCCTACCCATTAGTCGCCTCTTACGATAGGCATGGCCTTCTTGCCTCGGCCGTATTATTATCTCTGCGAGCTGAACGGACACACATACATACAAACAAACACATACACTCTTCACCTCTCGACTCCTACCCATTAGTCGCTTCTTGCGACAGGCATGGCCTGCTTGTCACGGCTGTGTTCCTGTCTCTGCGAGCCGAACGGACACGCACACACACTCACACACACACGCACGCACACATGCACACACACATACACGCACACACACAAATACCCTCTTCACCTCTCGACTCCAACCCATTAGCCGCCTCTTACGACAGGCATGGCCTTCTTGCCTCGGCCGTATTCTTATCTCTGCGAGCCAAACAGACACACACATACACACACACACTTACACACGCACACACACACACACACACACGTACACTCTTCAACTCTCGACTCCTACCCATTAGTCGCTCCTTACAACAAGCATTGCCTTCTTGCCACGGCCGTATTCTTATCTCTGCGAGCCGATGGACACACACACACATACACACAGATACTCACACACACACACACGCACACACGCACACACGCACACACGCACACACGCACACACACATACACTCTTCACCTCTCGTCTTCTACCCATTAGTCGCCTCTTACGACAGGCAGGGCCTTCTTGCCACGGCCGTATTCTTATCTCTGCTAGCCAAGCGGACACACACACTCACACACGCACACACACACATGCACTCTTCACCCCCCGACTCCTACACATTATTCGCCTCTTACGACATGCAATGCCTTCTTGCCACGGCCGTGTTCCTATCTCTGCGAGCCGAACGGACATACACACACTCACACACACACGCACGCACACAGTCACACACGCACACACACACACACACAAATACACTCTTCACCTCTCGACTCCTACCCATTAATCGCCCTTTACGACAGGCAGGGCCTTCCTGCCTCGGCCGTACTCTTACCTCTGCGAGCCGAACGGACACACACACACACACTCACACACACACGCATGCACACAAACACACACATACACGCACACACGCATATACACAAATAACCCCTTCACCTCTCGACTCCTACCCATTAGCTGCCTCTTACGTCAGGAATGGCCTTCTTGCCTCGGCCGTACTCTCATCTCTGCGAGCCAAACGGACACACACATACATACACACACACACACTTACACACGCACACACACACGAACACACGCACACACACACGTACACTCTTCATCTCTCGACTCCTACCCATTAGTTGCTTCTTACAGCAAGCATGGCCTTCTTGCCACGGCCGTATTCTTATTTCTGCGAGTCGAAGGACACACACACACATACACACATATACTCGCACACATACCCGCACACACACATACACTCTTTACCTCTCGACTCCTACCCATTAGTCGCCTCTTGCCACGGCTGTATTCTTATCTTTGCGAGCTTAAGGGAAACACACACACACATACGCACACACAATCACGCACACACACAAGCACACACGCACACACGCACACACGCACACACACACACACATACACTCTTCACCTCTCGACTTCTACCCATTAGTCGCTTCTTTCGACAGGCAGGGCCTTCTTGCAACAGCCGTATTCTTATCTTTGCTAGCCAAGCGGACACACACAGACACACTCACACACACACACGCACACACACGCACACACACGCACACACACATACACTCTTCACCTCTCGACTCCTACCCATTAGTCGCCTCTTAGGACAGGCAGGGCCTTCCTCCCACGGCGGTCTTCTTATCTTTGCGAGCCGAACGGACACACACACACTCACAACACACGCAGACACACACGCACACACACACGCACACACGCTAACACACACAAATACACTCTTCACCTCTCGACTCCTACCCATTAGTCGCCTCTTACGATAGGCATGGCCTTCTTGCCTCGGCCGTATTATTATCTCTGCGAGCTGAACGGACACACATACATACAAACAAACACATACACTCTTCACCTCTCGACTCCTACCCATTAGTCGCTTCTTGCGACAGGCATGGCCTGCTTGTCACGGCTGTGTTCTTATCTCTGCGAGCAAAACAGACACATACACACATACACACACGCACGCACACACGCACACACACACACGCGCACACATACACACACAAATACACTCTTAACCTCTCGACTCCTACCCAATAGTAGCCCCTTCTTGCCACGGCCGTATTCCTGTCTCTGCGAGCCGAACGGACACGCACACACACTCACACACACACGCAAGCACACATACACACACACATACACGCACACACACACAAATACCCTCTTCACCTCTCGACTCCAACCCATTAGCCGCCTCTTACAACAGGCATGGCCTTCTTGCCTCGGCCGTATTCTTATCTCTGCGAGCTAAACGGACACACACATACATACACACATACACACACTTACACACGCACACACACAAACGTACACTCTTCATCTCTCGACTCCTACCCATTAGTCGCTCCTTACAGCAAGCATTGCCTTCTTGCCACGGCCGTATTCTTATCTCTGCGAGCCGATGGACACACACACATATACACACAGATACTCACACACACACACGCACACACGCACACACACACATACACTCTTCACCTCTCGACTTCTACCCATTAGTCGCCTCTTACGACAGGCAGGGCCTTCTTGCCACGGCCGTATTCTTATCTCTGCTAGACAAGCGGACACACACAGACACACTCACACACACACACACACACGCACACACGCACACACGCACACACACATACACTCTTCACCTCTCGACTCCTACTCATTAGTCGCTTCTTACGACAGGCATGGCCTGCTTGCCACGGCTGTGTTTTCATCTCTGCGAGCCGAAAGGGCACACACACACATATACATACACACACACATACTCACACACGCACACACGCACACACACATACACTCTTCACCTCTCGTCTCCTACCAATTAGTCGCTCTTTACGACAGGGAGGGCCTTCCTGCCTCGGCCGTATTCTTACCTCTGCGAGCCGAACGGACACACACACACACTCACACACACACGCACGCACACATGCACACACACACATACACGCACACACGCACACACACACACATACACTCTTCACCCCTCGACTCCTACCCATTATTCGCCTCTTACGACATGCATGGCCTTCTTGCCAGGGCCGTGTTTCTATCACTGCGAGCCAAACGGACACACAAACACACTCACACACACACGCACGCACACACGCACACACGCGCACCCACAAACAAATACACACTTTACCTCTAGACTCCTACCCATTAGTCGCTCTTTACGTCAGGCATGGCCTTCTAGCCTGGCCGTACTCTCATCTCTGCGAGCCAAACGGAAACACACATACATACACACACACACTTAAACACGCACACACACACAAACGCACGCACACACACACACGTACACTTCTTATCTCTCGACTCCTACCCATTAGTTGCTCCTTACAGCAAGCATGGCCTTCTTGTCACGGCCGTATTTTTATCTCTGCAAGCCAAAGGACACACACACACACACACATACACACACATACTCACACACCCACACGCACACACGCAGATACACATACACTCTTTACCTCTCGACTCCTACCCATTAGTCGTCTCTTGCCACGGCTGTATTCTTATCTTTGCGAGCCGAAGGGAAAGACACACACATACACACACACAATCACGCACACACACACGCACACACGCACACACACACATACACTCTTCACCTCTCGACTTCTACCCATTAGTCGCCTCTTACGACAGGCAGGGCCTTCTTGCCACGGCCGTGTTCTTATCTCTGCGAGCCAAACGGACACATACACACATACACACACGCACGTACACACCCACACACACACACGCCCACACATACACACACAAATACACTCTTAACCTCTCGACTCCTACCCAATAGTCGCCCCTTACGACAGGCAGGGCCTTCTTGCCTCGGCCGTATTCTTATCTCTGCGAGCCGAAAGGACACACACACACACACTCACACACACACGCACGCACACATGCACACACCCTTTCACGCACCCACACAAATACCCTCTTCACCTCTCGACTCCTACCCATTAGACGCCTCTTACGACAGGCATGGCCTTCTTGCCTCGGCCGTATTATCATCTCTGCGAGCCAAGCGGACACACACATACATACATACACACACACTTACACACGCACACTCACATACACTCTTCACCTCTCGACTCCTACCCATTAGTCGCCTCTTAGGACAGGCAGGGCCTTCCTCCCACGGCGGTGTTCTTATCTTTGCGAGCCGAACGGACACACACACACTCACAACACACGCAGACACACACGCTCACACACACGCACACACGCACACACACAAATACACTCTTCACCTCTCGACTCCTACCCATTAGTGGCCTCTTACGATAGGCATGGCCTTCTTGCCTCGGCCGTATTATTATCTCAGCGAGCTGAACGGACACACATACATACAAACAAACACATACACTCTTCACCTCTCGACTCCTACCCATTAGTCGCTTCTTGCGACAGGCATGGCCTGCTTGTCACGGCTGTGTTCCTGTCTCTGCGAGCCGAACGGACACGCACACACACTCACACACACACGCACGCACACATGCACACACACATACACGCACACACACAAATACCCTCTTCACCTCTCGACTCCAACCCATTAGCCGCCTCTTACGACAGGCATGGCCTTCTTGCCTCGGCCGTATTCTTATCTCTGCGAGCCAAACGGACACACACATACATACACACACACACGCACGCACACATGCACACACACATACACGCACACACGCACACACACAAATACCCCCTTCACCTCTCGACTCCTACCCATTAGACGCCTCTTACGACAGGCATGGCCTTCTTGCCTCGGCCGTATTCTTATCTCTGC